>NC_048579.1:74943289-74990789 GCF_013265735.2 Oncorhynchus mykiss | reverse complement strand
GTGACTTGGTGTCCTGGACAGTCACAGAGCTCACATCTACTCTGTACTGTGACTTGGTGTCCTGTACAGTCACAGAACTAACATCTACTCTGTACAGTATTGTGACTTGGTGTCCTGGACAGTCACAGAGCTCACATCTACTCTGTACTGTGACTTGGTGTCCTGGACAGTCACAGGGCTCACATCTACTCTGTACTGTGACTTGGTGTCCTGGACAGTCACAGGGCTCACATCTACTCTGTACTATAGTATCCATCTACTCTGTACTGTGACTTGGTGTCCTGGACAGTCACAGGGCTCACAGTAACAGACCAGATAGAGCAGTAACATGGATTACATTTGGCTTGTAATCTCATTTCACTAATGTATAAAGCCCTACAACAACCAGACAGAGAGACATTGCAGATGAAGACAGAGAGAATTTCAGAAGGACTAAATTGTGGAGGCATATTACCCAGAAACCCCCAGACAACCAGGGTCACAATGAGGTTGACTTTGAAGGTGACAAACACGATCGTGTGGATGTTATGCTTCTACTCTGTAGCTGTTAATTGGTCCTATATGTATGATGAGTAATCATCAGGTGGATGTTATACTGAATGAATAGACAGTTGTTAATTGGTCCTATATGTATGATGAGTAATCATCAGGTGGATGTTATACTGAATGAATAGACAGCTGTTAATTGGTCCTATATGTATGATGAGTAATCATCAGGTGGATGTTATACTGAATGAATAGACAGCTGTTAATTGGTCCTATATGTATGATGAGTAATCATCAGGTGGATGTTATACTGAATGAATAGACAGCTGTTAATTGGTCCTATATGTATGATGAGTAATCATCAGGTGGATGTTATACTGAATGAATAGACAGCTGTTAATTGGTCCTATATGTATGATGAGTAATCATCAGGTGGATGTTATACTGAATGAATAGACAGCTGTTAATTGGTCCTATATGTATGATGAGTAATGATCATGTGGATGTTATACTGAATGAATAGACAGCTGTTAATTGGTCCTATATGTATGATGAGTAATGATCATGTGGATGTTATACTGAATGAATAGACAGCTGTTAATTGGTCCTATATGTATGATGAGTAATGATCATGTGGATGTTATACTGAATGAATAGACAGCTGTTAATTGGTCCTATATGTACGATGAGTAATGATCATGTGGATGTTATACTGAATGAATAGACAGCTGTTAATTGGTCCTATATGTATGATGAGTAATCATCAGGTGGATGTTATACTGAATGAATAGACAGCTGTTAATTGGTCCTATATGTACGATGAGTAATCATCAGGTGGATGTTATACTGAATGAATAGACAGCTGTTAATTGGTCCTATATGTATGATGAGTAATGATCAGGTGGATGTTATACTGAATGACTAGACAGCTGTTAATTGGTCCTATGTGTATGATGAGTAATGATCAGGTGGATGTTATACTGAATGACTAGACAGCTGTTAATTGGTCCTATATGTATGATGAGTAATCATCAGGTGGATGTTATACCGAATGAATAGACAGCTGTTAATTGGTCCTATATGTACGATGAGTAATGATCATGTGGATGTTATACTGAATGAATAGACAGTTGTTAATTGGTCCTATAATGATCATGACCATAATCCTAGCAGTGGCAGTCACTACCCTTTAAGCTGAGGGAGGACAATTATTTTTATTGTTTTTATTTTACAGCCTATTGGATGACCATTCATATTCCATTCGCCCTGCTCAATGTAACATCGATAGAACAAATAAGAATTTGTTCTTAACTGACTTGCCTAGTTAAATAAAGCTTTAAAAAATAAAATACAAAACAACTGGAAGTTGTCATAATTATAATTACTGTGCAAGTCAATGGAAGGGGGTTGAGAACCATGAGCCTCCTAGGTCCTGTGTAAGCTCAGTTGGTAGAGCATTGTGCTTGTAAAGCCAGGTTTATGGGTTTGATTTACAACGGGTGACCAGTATGAAAATGTATGTACTCGCTCTGCGTAAGGGTGACTGCTAAAATGTAAAAATATAGGCTTTGTACTGAGGTCAATGTACCCAGATGGAAGGATGGAAGCTAGCTGTCGTCTGGTGCTCCCCTACAGAGTGATGTTGAGGCTAATTTAACCTTTTTCTAAAAGTCCTAGTTAATGTAAACCTTCATAGCTGTGTATTTTAATCAATTATTTGGTGAAGTTAATATATTTATAGTTTTATCTAAAAAAAAAGATACATTTAGTTTATGTGTCACTATTTAAATGTTGTATTAAATTCCCTGAGGAGGATGGTCCTCCCTTGAGGAACCTCCACTAAATGCTGGGGGTCGGCTTCCTCTAGTGCATTGTATAATGAAAGCGTATTGTTTGTCAGTCCGATATTATTGGTATGAAATAATGTATTGCGAAATGTCTACACTAGGCTATGTTACAGCTACTGCAATAGCTGAGCACAGTCGAGCGGTGCTCGTCTCAAAACGAGGCTGCAACGTCATGAGAAAACGCAAAACCTCACCCAGAGAGAAGCGACAGACCGAGCGACTAGAGGCGCTAACAGATTGGAGCTACGGAGGATAACTGTAAGTACCTTATCTACACACATTTCTATTGGCTGAGATTTTGTTACTATCTGTGCCATGTTTGCGGCGTTTTCGGCCGCTCGGGATAATGCGAAATAGTGGCACATGATGCCAGGTTTTTTCAGGTAGAATGATCCATTATTGCAAATGAAAACGGGAGACCGGTTTCTGGGGATGCACAACACACGGTTTGCGGAAGCGCAGGTCATATGCCTAGAATATGGCGGAGCAGAGAGTGAAACAATCCAACTCATAATGTTTGGTCAGACAATTTGTATTTATTTTTTTGTCATGCATAATGCAGAACGCGGCATTCTCCGCGGGTTTGTATCCAGCGACAGTTCTCGGTCGCGCGGTTGGGTAACAAAAACAACAGCGTTTTGACCGATATCCTTCCCGTGACGGGGTTGAAGTTACAACGGAAATGGAAAAGTTATTCGATTGTCTAGAATTACACAAGTTCTTTGGGACACTGGGTTCTTATCGATTATCATAACAGGACGCCTGGAATTATTCAAGCGGTTATCAAATGCGCAATTTTTTTTAGATAACATTTGTAATCTATTCGTATTAGTTTTGTACCGTTTTATGCTCTGAAAGCTGCAGCTAGTTCTATATGCCTGCGATACGGGCCCCGCCTAGTTCACGAGTGAATCTGTCGATGGGGAGGGACACAACTGGGTGGTGGTTTCATCTTAGTTAAACGGAACCGAAAAGACGGAATTGTCATATTAGCTTATACTCTTCAAGATCGACAGCATGTTAGATCCATATTTGATATTCATTTTAATAGTGAGATTTTCTTCAATCATACATTCGAAAATATTTAAGATTACTCTGTCTCCTCTGTGACTGCAATCAAATCAACGTTTTATTTGTCGCGTACACAGATTTGGAGTTGCAACGAAATCCTAGCTCCCACAGTTCAGTAATACCTAGTAATACAAAACAATACACACGTAATCCACAAAGTGAAAACACAACGAACACTTGTAAAAGTAACTAACGGTTGTCTCTTATGGGAATGCATTTTGTCCACAGTTATAGATTATAATAAAACACCTTCTGAGTTACAACACAGTTTGAACTACCCTGAACAACTATCAGTCATTCTGCTGGCAGTTATTGGTAAGAGGATGTGGAACCACGGTCAGGGAGAGGGGGAGGGAGAAAGAAAGAGGGAGGGAGGGAGAAAGAAACAGAGAGGGAGGGAGAAAGAAACAGAGAGGGAGGGAGAAAGAAACAGAGAGGGAGGGAGAGAGAGAGAAACAGTGTGAAAGAGGGAGGGAGGGAGAAAGAGGGAGGGAGAAAGAAACAGTGTGAAAGAGGGAGGGAGGGAGAAAGAAACAGAGAGGGAGGGAGAGAGAGAGAAACAGTGTGAAAGAGGGAGGGAGGGAGACAGAAACAGAGAGGGAGGGAGAGAGAGAGAAACAGTGTGAAAGAGGGAGGGAGGGAGAAAGAAACAGAGAGGGAGGGAGAGAGAGAGAAACAGTGTGAAAGAGGGAGGGAGGGAGACAGAAACAGAGAGGGAGGGAGAGAGAGAGAAACAGTGTGAAAGAGGGAGGGAGGGAGAAAGAAACAGAGAGGGAGGGAGAGAGAGAGAAACAGTGTGAAAGAGGGAGGGAGGGAGAGAACTATAGGACTTAAAGAGCTTGTTTGTTGAATGTGTTTTATTTGGTCCTGACCGTTTTATGACCTCTACTCAGCTGTACCTTCTCTCTACTGTTCACTACTGTCTGTATGCGGGGCAAATGTTCAATGCTTTAAATGGATTACTATGTGTGTGTGTGTGTGTGTGTGTGTGTACTAACAGTGTAATGGTTTCTAACGGTTGAATAATGTTATGACTAAGGCTTAATATTAGAAAGACCATTGTGGTGATGATCATTTTCCTATGAGGCGTCCAGAGAATATCTCTTAACCTATGGGAAAGTTTCCTAGTTTCCACCAGTTTCCTGTATGTGTCAGACCAGGGACAAGGCAGTAGTTTCCTGTATGTGTCAGACCAAGGCAGTAGTTTCCTGTATGTGACAGACCAGGGACAAGGCAGTAGTTTCCTGTATGTGACAGACCAGGGACAAGGCAGTAGTTTCCTGTATGTGACAGACCAGGGACAAGGCAGTAGTTTCCTGTATGTGTCAGACCGGGGACAAGGCAGTAGTTTCCTGTATGTGTCAGACCAAGGCAGTAGTTTCCTGTATGTGACAGACCAGGGACAAGGCAGTAGTTTCCTGTATGTGACAGACCAGGGACAAGGCAGTAGTATCCTGTATGTGACATACCAGGGACAAGGCAGTAGTTTCCTGTATGTGTCAGACCAGGGACAAGGCAGTAGTTTCCTGTATGTGACAGACCAAGGCAGTAGTTTCCTGTATGTGACAGACCAGGGACAAGGCAGTAGTTTCCTGTATGTGACAGACCAGGGACAAGGCAGTAGTATCCTATATGTGACAGACCAGGGACAAGGCAGTAGTTTCCTGTATGTGACAGACCAGGGACAAGGCAGTAGTTTCCTGTATGTGTCAGACCAAGGCAGTAGTTTCCTGTATGTGTCAGACCAGGGACAAGGCAGTAGTTTCCTGTATGTGTCAGACCAGGGACAAGGCAGTAGTTTCCTGTATGTGACAGACCAGGGACAAGGCAGTAGTTTCCTGTATGTGACAGACCAGGGACAAGGCAGTAGTTTCCTGTATGTGACAGACCAGGGACAAGGCAGTAGTTTCCTGTATGTGACAGACCGGGGACAAGGCAGTGGCACCAGTGGTCAGACCAGTGGTCAGAATATATTCTATGTTGTTGTGCTGTGGACCCTTGTTTCAGGCTAAGTCCCAAATGGAACTCCAACCCTATTCCCTATATATTGACTAAGGGCCGTAAGGCTCTGTTTCAAAAGTACCAGGGCACAGCAACAGACCAGTGGTACACTATATAGGGAATAAGGTCCCATTTGCCGAGGAACACTTGTTTCAGGGTGCATCCCAAATAGACCCCTATTCCATATCCAAATAGAACCCTATTCCATATCCAAATAGAACCCTATTCCATATCCAAATAGAACCCTGTTCCATATCCAAATAGAACCCTATTCCATATCCAAATAGAACCCTATTCCATATCCAAATAGAACCCTGTTCCATATCCAAATAGAACCCTATTCCATATCCAAATAGAACCCTGTTCCATATCCAAATAGAACCCTGTTCCATATCCAAATAGAACCCTGTTCCATATCCAAATAGAACCCTATTCCATATCCAAATAGAACCCTGTTCCATATCCAAATAGAACCCTGTTCCATATCCAAATAGAACCCTGTTCCATATCCAAATAGAACCCTATTCCATATCCAAATAGAACCCTATTCCATATCCAAATAGAACCCTATTCCATATCCAAATAGAACCCTGTTCCATATCCAAATAGAACCCTGTTCCATATCCAAATAGAACCCTGTTCCATATCCAAATAGAACCCTGTTCCATATCCAAATAGAACCCTATTCCATATCCAAATAGAACCCTGTTCCATATCCAAATAGAACCCTGTTCCATATCCAAATAGAACCCTGTTCCATATCCAAATAGAACCCTGTTCCATATCCAAATAGAACCCTATTCCATATCCAAATAGAACCCTATTCCATATCCAAATAGAACCCTGTTCCATATCCAAATAGAACCCTATTCCATATTATACCGCACTACTTTTGACCAGGGACCATACACTATCGAGGGAATAGGTTGCCATTCAGTCAGACAAGCCCCTGGTTCCCTTCCAGGTTCCGTTTGTTGTGATAGACAGCCAGGCTGATGTGCTCTGCCATTTTTCCAGCTGATTAACTTGAAGCCTCAAGTGGTGCTATCAGACAGTGGTGCTATCAGACAGTGGTGCTATCAGACAGTGGTGCTATCAGACAGTGGTGCTATCAGACAGTGGTGCTATCAGACAGTGGTGCTATCAGACAGTGGTGCTATCAGGCAGTGGTGCTATCAGACAGTGGTGCTATCAGGCAGTGGTGCTATCACACAGTGGTGCTATGTGTTGTCATGTGTTGCTGCCATGCTGTGTTGTCATGTGTTGCTGCCATGCTGTGTTGTTATGTGTTGCTGCCATGCTGTGTTATGTGTTGCTGCCATGCTGTGTTGTTATGTGTTGCTGCCATGCTGTGTTGTTATGTGTTGCTGCCATGCTGTGTTGTTATGTGTTGCTACCCTGCTGTGTTGTCATGTGTTGCTGTCATGCTGTGTTGTTATGTGTTGCTACCCTGCTGTGTTGTCATGTGTTGCTGCCATGCTGTGTTGTTATGTGTTGCTGCCATGCTGTGTTGTCATGTGTTGCTGCCATGCTGTGTTGTCATGTGTTGCTGCCATGCTGTGTTGTCATGTGTTGCTGCCATGCTGTGTTGTTATGTGTTGCTGCCATGCTGTGTTGTCATGTGTTGCTGCCATGCTGTGTTGTCATGTGTTGCTGTCATGCTGTGTTGTTATGTGTTGCTACCCTGCTGTGTTATGTGTTGCTACCCTGCTGTGTTATGTGTTGCTACCATCCTGTGTTGTCATGTGTTGCTACCATCCTGTGTTGTCATGTGTTGCTACCATCCTGTGTTGTCATGTGTTGCTACCATCCTGTGTTGTCATGTGTTGCTGCCATGCTGTGTTGTCATGTGTTGCTACCATCCTGTGTTGTCGTGTGTTGCTACCATGCTGTGTTGTGTGTTGCTGCCATGCTGTGTTGTCATGTGTTGCTGCCATGCTGTGTTGTCATGTGTTGCTACCATGCTGTGTTGTTGTCTTAGGCCTGTCTTTCTGTAGTGTTGTATCTCTTGTCGTGATGTGTGTCCTGTCCTATATTTATAGTGTTGTATCTCTTGTCGTGATGTGTGTCCTGTCCTATATTTATAGTGTTGTATCTCTTGTCGTGATGTGTGTCCTGTCCTATATTTATAGTGTTGGTCCCCGTCCCCACAGAAGTCCTTTTTGTCTTTTGGGAGGCCGTCATTGTAAATAAGAATTTGTTCTTTAACTGACTTGCCGAGTTAAAATAAAGGTTAAATTAAAATACAAATGAACATATTACCTCCAATTACCTTGACTAACCTGTACCCCCCACATTGACTCGGTACCGGTACACCCATATATATATATATATATATATATATATATATATATATATATATATATATATATATATACACAGTGCCTTGCGAAAGTATTCGGCCCCCTTGAACTTTGCGACCTTTTGCCACATTTCAGGCTTCAAACATAAAGATATAAAACTGTATTTTTTTGTGAAGAATCAACAACAAGTGGGACACAATCATGAAGTGGAACGACATTTATTGGATATTTCAAACTTTTTTAACAAATCAAAAACTGAAAAATTGGGCGTGCAAAATTATTCAGCCCCCTTAAGTTAATACTTTGTAGCGCCACCTTTTGCTGCGATTACAGCTGTAAGTCGCTTGGGGTATGTCTCTATCAGTTTTGCACATCGAGAGACTGACATTTTTTCCCATTCCTCCTTGCAAAACAGCTCGAGCTCAGTGAGGTTGGATGGAGAGCATTTGTGAACAGCAGTTTTCAGTTCTTTCCACAGATTCTCGATTGGATTCAGGTCTGGACTTTGACTTGGCCATTCTAACACCTGGATATGTTTATTTTTGAACCATTCCATTGTAGATTTTGCTTTATGTTTTGGATCATTGTCTTGTTGGAAGACAAATCTCTGTCCCAGTCTCAGGTCTTTTGCAGACTCCATCAGGTTTTCTTCCAGAATGGTCCTGTATTTGGCTCCATCCATCTTCCCATCAATTTTAACCATCTTCCCTGTCCCTGCTGAAGAAAAGCAGGCCCAAACCATGATGCTGCCACCACCATGTTTGACAGTGGGGATGGTGTGTTCAGCTGTTTTGCTTTTACGCCAAACATAACGTTTTGCATTGTTGCCAAAAAGTTCAATTTTGGTTTCATCTGACCAGAGCACCTTCTTCCACATGTTTGGTGTGTCTCCCAGGTGGCTTGTGGCAAACTTTTTATGGATATCTTTAAGAAATGGCTTTCTTCTTGCCACTCTTCCATAAAGGCCAGATTTGTGCAATATACGACTGATTGTTGTCCTATGGACAGAGTCTCCCACCTCAGCTGTAGATCTCTGCAGTTCATCCAGAGTGATCATGGGCCTCTTGGCTGCATCTCTGATCAGTCTTCTCCTTGTATGAGCTGAAAGTTTAGAGGGACGGCCAGGTCTTGGTAGATTTGCAGTGGTCTGATACTCCTTCCATTTCAATATTATCGCTTGCACAGTGCTCATTGGGATGTTTAAAGCTTGGGAAATCTTTTTGTATCCAAATCCGGCTTTAAACTTCTTCACAACAGTATCTCGGACCTGCCTGGTGTGTTCCTTGTTCTTCATGATGCTCTCTGCGCTTTTAACGGACCTCTGAGACTATCACAGTGCAGGTGCATTTATACGGAGACTTGATTACACACAGGTGGATTGTATTTATCATCATTAGTCATTTAGGTCAACATTGGATCATTCAGAGATCCTCACTGAACTTCTGGAGAGAGTTTGCTGCACTGAAAGTAAAGGGGCTGAATAATTTTGCACGCCCAATTTTTCAGTTTCTGATTTGTTAAAAAAGTTTGAAATATCCAATAAATGTCGTTCCACTTCATGATTGTGTCCCACTTGTTGTTGATTCTTCACAACAAAATGCAGTTTTATATCTTTATGTTTGAAGCCTGAAATGTGGCAAAAGGTCGCAAAGTTCAAGGGGGCCGAATACTTTCGCAAGGCACTGTGTATATGCTTCATTATTGTGATTTTATTGTATTTGTTTATTTACTAAATATTTTCATAACACTGCCTTGTGGGTTATTTCACGGTAAGGTCTACCTACACCTGTTGTATTTGGCACGTGATAAATAAAATGTGATTTGATAACCTAACACCAAGAGTCGTTGTATTAACTGCTTTTCAGTCTGATCCTCCGATGCTGGCTTTGTTAGTCCAGAGATGTCCGTTAGCCTAAGGAGTCTTGACATCTCGTCTACTTCTCAAATGACACCCTATTCCCTATGTAGTGCACTACTTTTAACCAGGGCCCTATGGGGTAGTGCACTACTTTAGACCAGGGCCCTATGGGGTAGTGCACTACTTTAGACCAGGGCCCTATGGGGGAATAGGGTGCCATTTGGAACGTAGACTAGTGTCTGTCGGTTGTCTCCTGTCTGATTGTGCTAAGCAGCGTATTGGCAGCTGAATGTTTGCAGTGAGGTGTATTAGCGTATTAGGATGTCGCAGAGCACATAGCCAGCCAGCCAGCCAGTCAGTCAGCCAGGCAGTCAGCCAGGCAGTCAGCCAGCCAGTCAGCCAGCCAGTCAGTCAGCCAGCCAGTCAGGCAGTGTTGGGAAGGAAGGAGTCCTGGGGGAGTATAGCCTTTATGCAGAACAACATGGTGCTAGGCTGGCTGTCAGATAGAGCAAATGACTGCCTGTCTGACTTATTGTCTGACTGATTGACTGACTTATTGACTGCCTGTCTGACTTATTATCTGACTGACTGACTGACTTATTGACTGCCTGTCTGACTTATTGTCTGACTGACTGACTGACTGACTGCTGGTGATAAATGACACCTCCCATAGAGACCTCTGGACTGGTCCCTGAGGACAGAGAGAACCATAGACATAGAATGACTTCCTCCTATGGGCACACTCAATATGGCCGCCGGTCCACCTATCACAGGCCCATTGACTTGAATGGGATTTTTTCCCCCCCTCCATTCTAATTATTCTATTTTTATGGAGAGACCCCAATAGCAGACTACTCTGCTGGCTCACCTGAGGCTCTATCTCTCAAATCAACTTTCCTTCAATCCTTGCATCCTATTTCCTCGCGTCCTATTTCCTCACCTCCTTCCCATTAGAGAGGAAGGTTCAAATCTCAAATCAACTTTCCTTCAACCCTTGCATCCTATTTCCTTGTGTCCTATTTCCTATTTCCTTGTGTCCTATTTCCTATTTCCTCACGTCCTATTTCCTCGCCTCCTTCCCATTAGAGAGGAAGTGGGGTTGAGAACAGTGGCGGTCAGTGCCGTTTTAAGACGAGGGAGGATTATTACTATTTTTCTATGAGCACGGCCTTATTTCTATTACAGCATATTGGATGACAGTCCTATTCCATTCACCCAGTTCAATGCAACATCCCACAGGTTTTAGTCTACAACACGATAGTCTCATTTTCCCTGTACCCATCATGAGGTTGCTACAACCTACAGTGGTTCAATTATTTGGTGACGTGAATATATTTAGTATAGTTTTATCTAAAAAGGATAACTTTTTTTTAGAGTTGCTATTTAAAAAATTAAAAAATGAAATTCACTGAGGAGGAAGGTCTCCACTGGTTGAGAAGGAGATGACGAGAGAGGATGTGAGGAGTCACAGATGCAGGAATGGTTCTCTCTCTCAACCAGGGACCCAGGACACTAACGGCTTCCCTCCTGATATCGATGCAAGGCCATCTCCAGGAATGGTTCTCTCTCTCAACCAGGGACCCAGGACACTAATGGCTTCCCTCCTGATATCGATGCAAGGCCATGTCCAGGAATGGTTCTCTCTCTCAACCAGGGACCCAGGACACTAACGGCTTCCCTCCTGATATCGATGCAAGGCCATCTCCAGGAATGGTTCTCTCTCTCAACCAGGGACCCAGGACACTAATGGCTTCCCTCCTGATATCGATGCAAGGCCATGTCCAGGAATGGTTCTCTCTCTCAACCAGGGACCCAGGACACTAACGGCTTCCCTCCTGATATCGATGCAAGGCCATCTCCAGGAATGGTTCTCTCTCTCAACCAGGGATCCAGGTTGAGATGGACTCAAGCTAGGGGCGGGGGCTGTGACATGACCATTGATGATGTACGGCTGTTGGTAAATCCTCCTGGTCATTTCTGGGAAGTGGTGTCCTCCTCCCTCCACTACCACCAGTTAGCCCACTTGTCATTTAGGCCAAAGGGCCTTGTTAAACATGGTGGCCCTCTGACGTTTCCCCTTCTTCCTCTGCCTGCCCGACCTCTCCGCATCCATGAAACCAGAGCTGCTCCCCAGGGTGGCTACATGCTGCTATGCTTGCAGCTAGCTAGTGATTGGCATTGTGTTTCAGGCTAGCAGTTAACATCTAGCTAGTAAATGACATTGTGCTCCTGGGTGGCTAAATGCTAGCAGTTAACATCTAGCTAGTAAATGACATTGTGCTCCTGGGTGGCTAAAGGCTAGCAGTTAACATCTAGCTAGTAAAGGACATTGTGCTCCTGGGTGGCTAAATGCTAGCAGTTAACATCTAGCTAGTAAATTACATTGTGCTCCTGGGTGGCTAAATGCTAGCAGTTAACATCTAGCTAGTAAATGACATTGTGCTCCTGGGTGGCTAAATGCTAGCAGTTAACGTCTAGCTAGTAAATGACATTGTGCTCCTGGGTGGCTAAATGCTAGCAGTTAACGTCTAGCTAGTAAATGACATTGTGCTCCTCCTGGGTGGCTAAATGCTAGCAGTTAACATCTAGCTAGTAAATGACATTGTGCTCCTGGGTGGCTAAATGCTAGCAGTTAACATCTAGCTAGTAAATGACATTGTGCTCCTGGGTGGCTAAATGCTAGCAGCTATCTTAGCTTGTGAATTAAATTATGCTGCTATACATTTTCTAACCAACCTTTAATGGCAATAGTTTCCTCCTGAGGCTGTCAAGATGGCATAAACATCTGACAGGCAGGGGGGGGCTTGTGAGGAAAGATGCCAGGTTGTGATGTTATAGCTAATGCAGTCTGTTGTAGCCTGGCCTGTCTCTTCCTAGTATCTCAGTACAATCTGTCTGTCAGCAGTCTGTTGTAGGCTGGTCTGTCTATTCCTAGTATCTCAGTACAATCTGTCTGTCAGCAGCCTGTTGTAGCCAGGCCTAACTAGGCCTTGTATCTCAGTACAGTCTGTCAGCACCCTGTTGTAGCCAGGCCTACCTAGGCCTTGTATCTCAGTACACTCTGTCAGCAGCCTGTTGTAGCCAGGCCTACGTAGGCCTTGTATCTCAGTACAGTCTGTCAGCAGCCTGTTGTAGCCAGGCCTAACTAGGCCTTGTATCTCAGTACAGTCTGTCAGCAGCCTGTTGTAGCCAGGCCTAACTAGGCCTTGTATCTCAGTACAGTCTGTCAGCAGCCCAAATCTCTGAGGTGCTCTGTTGTTCATCATTGTTCTCCGTCAGTGGTGTGAGACATGTCTGATGAGCTCAGGTTGTCTGCTATTCACGTCTCTCTCTCTCTCTCTCTCTCTCTCTCACTCTCTCTCTCTTTTTGTTAGCTTTTTATTATTTATTCATTTGTAAAAATGTCTATAAACATAATTCCACTTTGACATTTATGGGGTATTGTGTGTGTAGACCAGTGACACAAAATCTCAAAATTAAATCCATTTTAATTTCAGGCAGTAACACAACAAAGTATGAAAAAAATCAAGGGGTGTGAATACTTTATGAAGGCACTGTAAGATCTATAACTTTTGTCCTCTATAACCCCTTAATAAGGCCTGTTTAACCCCTTAATAAGGCCTGTTTAACCCCTTAATAAGGCCTGTTTAACCCCTTAAGGCCTGTTTAACCCCCTAATAAGGCCTTTATAACCCCTTAATAAGACCTGTTTAACCCCTTAAGGCATGTTTAACCCCTTAACGCCTGTTTAACCCCTTAATAAGGCCTGTTTAACCCCTTAATAAGGCCTGTTTAACCCCTTAAGGCCTGTTTAACACCTTAATAAGGCCTGTTTAACCCCTTAATAAGGCCTGTTTAACCCCTTAATGAGACCTGTTTTAACCCCTTAATAAGGCCTTTATAACCCCTTTAGGTAAAGTGACATGAACTTTGCTTTGTTTAAAGGCCTTTTTACCTCAATCGTCTAACACATTTAACACAATAATTACATTCCTGTCTCTTCTATGGCTCTTTCTCAATAATGTGTGTCCCTACCAGCTGTGTGTCACAAGGTTACTGTCATCTCCCGGGCATTACAGCGTTACTGTTATTGTTTAAGCTGAGGAATTTATTGCAGAATACAGAGGTGTCCTGTAAAGTGTCGGAGGGTCCAGGGTGTGTAGAGTCTCGGGGGGTCCAGGGTGTGTAGAGTCTCGGGGGTCTAGGGTGTGTAGAGTGTCGGAGGTTCCAGGGTGTGTAGAGTCTCGGGGGGTCCAGGGTGTGTAGAGTCTCGGGGGTCTAGGGTGTGTAGAGTGTCGGAGGGTCCAGGGTGTGTAGAGTGTCGGAGGGTCCAGGGTGTGTAGAGTGTCGGAGGGTCCAGGGTGTGTAGAGTGTCGGAGGGTCCAGGGTGTGTAGAGTCTCGGAGGGTCCAGGGTGTGTCGAGTCTCGGCGGGTCCAGGGTGTGTAGAGTCTCGGGGGGTCTAGGGTGTGTAGAGTCTCGGGGGGTCCAGGGTGTGTAGAGTCTCGGGTGGGGTCCAGGGTGTGTAGAGTCTCGGGGGGTCCAGGGTGTGTAGAGTGTCGGAGGGTCCAGGGTGTGTAGAGTGTCGGAGGGTCCAGGGTGTGTAGAGTGTCGGAGGGTCCAGGGTGTGTAGAGTGTCGGAGGGTCCAGGGTGTGTAGAGTGTCGGAGGGTCCAGGGTGTGTAGAGTGTCGGAGGGTCCAGGGTGTGTAGAGTGTCGGAGGGTCCAGGGTGTGTAGAGTGTCGGAGGGTCCAGGGTGTGTAGAGTGTCGGAGGGTCCAGGGTGTGTAGAGTGTCGGAGGGTCCAGGGTGTGTAGAGTGTCGGAGGGTCCAGGGTGTGTAGAGTGTCGGAGGGTCCAGGGTGTGTAGAGTGTCGGAGGGTCCAGGGTGTGTAGAGTGTCGGAGGGTCCAGGATGTGTAGAGTCATGTCTGCATGGAGGACTAGAACAGTGTTGGTGGTAGTTGGTTGGCATCTCTGTGTTGTATTTTACAGGCTGTTGCCAGGGTTAATGTTGCCGGGGTTACTGTTGCCGGGGTTACTGCGGCCAGGGTGAATTAATGTGGCCAGGGTGAATGCTGCCAGGGTTAATGTAACACAAACAATTGGAGTACTTGTGTCGGACTCTGAGAAGGATGTTTCTCTAATTGAGGCAGGATGTGGAACACTGTAGTTGAAGATTGAAGAGATCCTGCATTGAGTTATGTAACTGTCAGCCTTATCGTGTGTGTGTGTGTGTGTGTGTGGTGATATATTTTAACACACCAGGCATGACACATTGATCAAACCTTGACCTTTTACAGTATCATTTAATGAGCCTTTATTTCACACTGAGCAGAGAGGGAGCTAGAAGGATCAAGGTCACTCCAATAGAAGTGATGAACAGGTGGCGGTCCACGGCCTTCATCTTGATCCAAACATCTCTTTCAACATCACAACACAGTTCTCTGCTCTTCAACTGTTACATCACAACACAGTTCTCTGCTCTTCAACTGTTACATCACAACACAGTTCTCTGCTCTTCATCTGTTACATCACAACACAGTTCTCTGCTCTTCAACTATGACATCACAACACAGTTCTCTGCTCTTCAACTATGACATCACAACACAGTTCTCTGCTCTTCAACTGTTACATCACAACACAGTTCTCTGCTCTTCAGCTATTACATCACAACACAGTTCTCTGCTCTTCATCTGTTACATCACAACACAGTTCTCTGTTCTTCAACTATGACATCACAACACAGTTCTCTGCTCTTCAACTGTTACATCACAACACAGTTCTCTGTTCTTCAACTATGACATCACAACACAGTTCTCTGCTCTTCAACTGTTACATCACAACACAGTTCTCTGCTCTTCAACTGTTACATCACAACACAGTTCTCTGCTCTTCATCTGTTACATCACAACACAGTTCTCTGCTCTTCAACTGTTACATCACAACACAGTTCTCTGCTCTTCAACTGTTACATCACAACACAGTTCTCTGCTCTTCAACTGTTACATCACAACACAGTTCTCTGCTCTTCAGCTATTACATCACAACACAGTTCTCTGCTCTTCATCTGTTACATCTCAACACAGTTCTCTGCTCTTCAACTGTTACATCACAACACAGTTCTCTGTTCTTCAACTATGACATCACAACACAGTTCTCTGCTCTTCAACTGTTACATCACAACACAGTTCTCTGCTCTTCAACTGTTACATCACAACACAGTTCTCTGCTCTTCAACTGTTACATCTCAACACAGTTCTCTGTTCTTCAACTGTTACATCACAACACAGTTCTCTGCTCTTCAACTGTTACATCACAACACAGTTCTCTGCTCTTCATCTGTTACATCACAACACAGTTCTCTGTTCTTCAACTGTTACATCACAACACAGTTCTCTGTTCTTCAACTGTTACATCACAACACAGTTCTCTGCTCTTCAACTGTTACATCACAACACAGTTCTCTGCTCTTCATCTGTTACATCACAACACAGTTCTCTGCTCTTCAACTATGACATCACAACACAGTTCTCTGCTCTTCAACTATTACAATTACAATACAGTTCTCTGCTCTTCAACTATGACATCACAACACAGTTCTCTGTTCTTCAGCTATTACATCACAACACAGTTCTCTGCTCTTCAACTATGACATCACAACACAGTTCTCTGCTCTTCAACTATTACAATTACAATACAGTTCTCTGCTCTTCAACTATGACATCACAATACAGTTCTCTGCTCTTCAACTATTACAATTACAATACAGTTCTCCATTATTACCGGGGTCTTAAGTTACACGCTAGTCATCGCTGTTGGTTGCTAATCCTGGTAACTAGGAAGTGGGATTTGGTGGTGGTTTAGACTGGTAAATGGTGATCACCTAAAAACATGGTGATGGTTTAGACTGGTAAATGGTGATCGCCTAAAAACATGGTGATGGTTTAGACCGGTAAATGGTGATCACCTAAAAACATGGTGGTGGTTTAGACTGGTAAATGGTGATCACCTAAAAACATGATGATGGTTTAGACCGGTAAATGGTGATCATCTAAAAACATGGTGGGGGTTTAGACTGGTAAATGGTGATCACCTAAAAACATGGTGGTGGTTTAGACTGGTAAATGGTGATCACCTAAAAACATGGTGGGGGTTTAGACTGGTAAATGGTGATCACCTAAAAACATGATGATGGTTTAGACTGGTAAATGGTGATCACCTAAAAACATGGTGGTGGTTTAGACTGGTAAATGGTGATCACCTAAAAACATGGTGGTGGTTTAGACTGGTAAATGGTGATCACCTAAAAACATGGTGGGGGTTTAGACTGGTAAATGGTGATCACCTAAAAACATGGTGATGGTTTAGACTGGTAAATGTTGATCACCTAAAAACATGATGGTGGTTTAGACTGGTAAATGGTGATCACCTAAAAACATGATGATGGTTTAGACTGGTAAATGGTGACCACCTAAAAACATGGTGGTGGTTTAGACTGGTAAATGGTGATCACCTAAAAACATGGTGGTGGTTTAGACTGGTAAATGGTGACCACCTAAAAACATGGTGGTGGTTTAGACTGGTAAATGTTGATCACCTAAAAACATGATGATGGTTTAGACTGGTAAATGTTGATCACCTAAAAACATGATGATGGTTTAGACTGGTAAATGGTGATCACCTAAAAACATGGTGATGGTTTAGACTGGTAAATGGTGATCACCTAAAAACATGGTGGTGGTTTAGACTGGTAAATGGTGACCACCTAAAAACATGATGATGGTTTAGACTGGTAAATGGTGATCACCTAAAAACATGGTGATGGTTTAGACTGGTAAATGGTGACCACCTAAAAACATGATGATGGTTTAGACTGGTAAATGGTGACCACCTAAAAACATGATGATGGTTTAGACTGGTAAATGGTGATCACCTAAAAACATGATGATGGTTTAGACTGGTAAATGTTGATCACCTAAAAACATGATGATGGTTTAGACTGGTAAATGTTGATCACCTAAAAACATGATGATGGTTTAGACTGGTAAATGGTGATCACCTAAAAACATGGTGATGGTTTAGACTGGTAAATGGTGATCACCTAAAAACATGGCGGGGGTTTAGACTGGTAAATGGTGACCACCTAAAAACATGGCGGGGGTTTAGACTGGTAAATGGTGACCACCTAAAAACATGGCGGGGGTTTAGACTGGTAAATGCAGTGTGTGTCTTCTCCGATATGGTCATTTCAGTCGATCATACTGTTCAAGTGCCTGGCTATTTCTACCCAGCAGCAGCACTTGAGATCAGAGACTGATTGGAAAGGGAGAGTGTTTAGCATTTAAATAACTCCCCTCTCTCTCTGTGTGTGTGTGTGTGTGTGTGTGTGTGTGTGTGTGTGTGTGTGTGTGTGTGTGTGTGTGTGTGTGTGTGTGTGTGTGTGTGTGTGTGTGTGTGTGTGTGTGTGTGTGTGTGTGTGTGTGTGTGTGTGTGTGTGAGACATGGACCCTGGTCAATAGAAAGAGTGGTTGTGTGTTTTTTTTAAGGCCCACCTACAAAAGGCTTAATTCATGTCATTCAGATAATCAGTCCTGAACCTCTCAAACCTCCATACCAACGACCCACAATGCATCGGTGTCTGTATGGTTTTCTGTGTGAATAGATAGGAGGAATGAGGCGGGGGGGGGGGGGGGGGGGGGGGGGGGGGGTTGGCGTGGTGGATCAGATACAGGTGACTCAGAACAGAAGAGAGGCTGGAATAGAGCAACACGAGGCTGTGTCCCAAACGGCAGCCTATTCCCTACAGTCCCTACCCAATGGACCCTGCTCAAAAGGAGTGCACTAAACAGGGAATAGGGTGCCGTTTTCATGCAGGATTTCTGTTCAGAGATACGAGTGGGGTTCAAGTGGTGATGTTATCGTAGGACAGCGAGGCAGCGATTTGAAACCTCACCCCCAACATGTCAATTCATAGGAAATTGGAACGGCAAAGTGCTTTGGTGCCTGAATTTTTATAAAGCATCTCGATAGGAGTGCTGGCCTAGGATACATTTTACGTATAGGTGGTCCCATGGATCAATCCCACTACCCTGGCATTACCAGCACCATTCTGTACCAACTGATCAATCCCACTACCCTGGAGTTACCAGCACCATTCTGTACCAACTGATCAATCCCACTACCCTGGAGTTACCAGCACCATGCTGTACCAACTGATCAATCCCACTACCCTGGAGTTACCAGCACCATGCTGTACCAACTGATCAATCCCACTACCCTGGAGTTACCAGCACCATGCTGTACCAACTGATCAATCCCACTACCCTGGAGTTACCAGCACCATGCTGTACCAACTGATCAATCCCACTACCCTGGAGTTACCAGCACCATGCTGTACCAACTGATCAATCCCACTACCCTGGAGTTACCAGCACCATGCTGTACCAACTGATCAATCCCACTACCCTGGAGTTACCAGCACCATGCTGTACCAACTGATCAATCCCACTACCCTGGAGTTACCAGCACCATGCTGCACCAACTGATCAATCCCACTACCCTGGAGTTACCAGCACCATGCTGCACCAACTGATCAATCCCACTACCCTGGAGTTACCAGCACCATGCTGTACCAACTGATCAATCCCACTACCCTGGAGTTACCAGCACCATGCTGTACCAACTGATCAATCCCACTACCCTGGAGTTACCAGCACCATGCTGTACCAACTGATCAATCCCACTACCCTGGCATTACCAGCACCATGCTGTACCAACTGATCAATCCCACTACCCTGGAGTTACCAGCACCATGCTGTACCAACTGATCAATCCCACTACCTTGGCATTACCAGCACCATGCTGTACCAACTGATCAATCCCACTACCTTGGCATTACCAGCACCATGCTGTACCAACTGATCAATCCCACTACCCTGGAGTTACCAGCACCATGCTGTACCAACTGATCAATCCCACTACCTTGGCATTACCAGCACCATGCTGTACCAACTGATCAATCCCACTACCTTGGCATTACCAGCACCATGCTGTACCAACTGATCAATCCCACTACCCTGGAGTTACCAGCACCATGCTGTACCAACTGATCAATCCCACTACCCTGGAGTTACCAGCACCATGTTGTACCAACTGATCAATCCCACTACCCTGGCATTACCAGCACCATGCTGTACCAACTGATCAATCCCACTACCCTGGAGTTACCAGCACCATGCTGTACCAACTGATCAATCCCACTACCCTGGAGTTACCAGCACCATTCTGTACCAACTGAGCTACAAAGGACTGCATTGGTCTCAATAGAAGTTCTGTGCAACATTTGTTGTTTCTCACGTATATCTAAATCTAGGCTTTGGCTCTTAGATGGGGAGGCGTGTAGGTGGGGAGGCGTGTAGGTGGGGGAGGCGTGTAGGTGGGGGAGGCGTGTAGGTGGGGGAGGCGTGTAGGTGGGGGAGGCGTGTAGGAGGGGGAGGCGTGTAGGAGGGGGAGGCGTGTAGGAGGGGGAGGAGTGTAGGTGGGGGAGGCGTGTAGATGGGGGAGGCGTGTAGGAGGGGGAGGAGTGTAGGTGGGGGAGGCGTGTAGATGGGGAAGGCGTGTAGGTGGGGGAGGCGTGTAGGAGGGGGAGGCGTGTAGGAGGGGGAGGAGTGTAGGTGGGGGAGGCGTGTAGATGGGGAAGGCGTGTAGGCGGGGAGGCGTGTAGGTTGGTGATACATTTGCCTCAGCAGTCCTATGGTTTTATGAAGCAGCACATTTGCCTCAGCAGTCCTATGGTTTTATGAAGCAGCTAATTCACTCAAGCCCTTTGTACTTCTAGCTCATAAACTAACTCCTAGAAAAATATATATGTTTATCCTGAAGACTAGAAAGAGATTGTAGAAACTCCTCCTGTCTTAATTCAGCCCCATCCATCTCCTCCCCTCCTTCCCTAATTTCCTCCTTCCTTCCTTCCCTAATTTCCTCCTTCCTTCCTTCTATTCCTCCTTCCTTCCCATCCCTCCTTCCTTCTCTCCCTCCTTCCTTCCTTCTCTCCCTCCTTCCTTCCTTCTCTCCCTCCTTCCATCCCACCCCTCCTTCCTTCTCTTCTCTCCTTCCTTCTCCTTCCTTCCTTCCTTCTCTTCCTCCTTCCTTCCCATCCCTCCTTCCTTCTCTCCCTCCTTCCTTCCCATCCCTCCTTCCTTCTCTCCCTCCTTCCTTCTCTCCCTCCTTCCATCCCATCCCTCCTTCCTTCCTTCCATCCCTCCCTACTTCTTTCCTCCCCCTCTGAAACACAGGGACAGCAGGGAGAAACATCCATTCCAGATGTGTGGGGTGAGAATGCGCTCCCAAATAGAAGGCTATTTATTCCCAATAGAGTGGGACACAGTGGACTTGTTGTTGTTATCATGTTATAGAGCAGAAAAATTAAAGAGGACTTAAAATGTTTCATATACACCCCTTTAACAGGACAAACAACTGTTACAAAACAACTCACCAACCACCCAGTAGCATATTCACAACCAATAGTAATATCATTTACATTTTTAATGTGTGTTTTTCAGAGACGTTCTGAAAAACAGTTGGATTTCTATCAATTGCTCTGTGACATCACTGGAGGGGGGGGGGGGGGGGGGCAGTGAACTAACATTGTGAACTAACCAACTAACATTGTAAACTAACCAGTAAACTAACATTAAACATTGTGAACTAACCAACTAACATTGTAAACATTGTGAACTAACCAACTAACATTGTAAACTAACCAGTAACCTAACATTAAACATTGTGAACTAACCAACTAACATTGTAAACATTGTGAACTAACCAACTAACATTGTAAACTAACCAGTAACCTAACATTAAACATTGTGAACTAACCAACTAACATTGTAAACTAACCAGTAAACTAACATTAAACATTGTGAACTAACCAACTAACATTGTAAACATTGTGAACTAACCAACTAACATTGTAAACTAACCAGTAACCTAACATTAAACATTGTGAACTAACCAACTAACATTGTAAACATTGTGAACTAACCAACTAACATTGTAAACATTGTGAACTAACCAACTAACATTGTAAACTAACCAGTAACCTAACATTAAACATTGTGAACTAACCAACTAACATTGTAAACATTGTGAACTAACCAACTAACATTGTAAACTAACCAGTAACCTAACATTAAACATTGTGAACTAACCAACTAACATTGTGAACTAACCAACTAACATTGTAAACATTGTGAACTAACCAACTAACATTGTAAACTAACCAGTAAACTAACATTAAACATTGTGAACTAACCAACTAACATTGTAAACTAACCAGTAAACTAACATTGTAAACATTGTGTGCGCAATGTTCAGCAATTTTTTATACATAGTGTAGCTATCCTATGGAATTATTTTCCAACAAAATGTTGGGACATAATAGTCCAATGACGCGTCACCACGTTTTTAGATCATGTACAGATGCCGATGTCCATAGTGATAAATAGACGACAAGGTGATTTGCAAGGTACATTCATAGACCTATAGACCTATTCACCGCTGTGATGTCATGGGATAATGTCGAGTCATTTTGTAATGTGAGATATGAGAGGCAGGGATGGATTGATCAGGGGGATGTTGGGGACCACTTGGGCCACCGGAGCTTTAGGTACGTGCATTTTCCACCTCTTAAAACGTTGACTGTTTCTAAAAAAAAAAAAGTAAATAAAGCCCCCGTTAGCTAGCTAGATAGCTACTGTAATGAATAACTAGATGCAGATATGTTGACTACAGAAACTGTGGCTAGCTAGATAGCTATTGTAATGAATAACTAGATGCAGATATGTTGATTTACAGAAACTGTAGATAGCTACTGTAATGAATAGCTAGATGCAGATTTGCAGAAACTGTACAAAGCTGGTGGACATGGAAATAAAATGTGATATTCTCCTGATTGATGGGCTGGGTGCCGCTTGTAATGATGCCCTCGTATCCACATTTCAGCACCACAGCCAATTGTCTACTCCTAAGCTACTGTAGCTACTCCTAGGCTATTGTAGCTACTCCTAGGCTATTGTAGCTACTCCTAGGCTATTGTAGCTACTCCTAGGCTACTCCTAAACTACTGTAGCTACTCCTAAACTACTGTAGCTACTCCTAAACTACTCCTAGGCTACTGTAGCTACTCCTAGGCTACTGGTGGCTACTCCTAGGCTACTGGTGGCTACTGGTGGCTACTCCTAGGCTACTGGTGACTACTCCTAGGCTACTGTGACTACTCCTAGGCTACTGTGACTACTCCTAGGCTACTGTAGCTACTCCTAGGCTACTGTAGCTACTCCTAGGCTACTGTGACTACTCCTAGGCTACTGTAGGCTACTGTAGCTACTCCTAGGCTACTCCTAAACTACTCCTAGGCTACTGGTCTGCGGAACGGCGTATACAATGTCAACCACAACTCAAAGTCATCATAAATGTACTCATTTACATGGTGGAACGGCGCGCACAGTGCAACAAGATGCATAATACACGCTATCAAGTCACAACAAGGACGACTTCTGATGACCTCATCCATAGGTGACGCCTGACTTTCAAACTATTTGTTCACCATCAAATGTCACCCTTTTAATAACAGAGGTTATTGCGTGCATCTATCATCCCATTTGAAGACTAATGTAAGATAGGCTACTAAGTCCTAATGTGATGAGTAGATCGCATAGTCATAACTTAGGCTAAATATTAGCAAAACGGACAGTTCTGAACAATGCATGCCTGAGCCAGTAGTGACAGAGATAGTAGTGACATAGAGTAGGCTTTATCAGAGATGTTTCTTCTCCTTTCTCTGCATGGGAAACATCTGTAAAAACAACCGTTTTTCTGCCATCTAATCTAGTCCTACGAAAAGGAGAGATTAAAATGGTGAAATATGATACACATGGTGAAATATGACGTGCATGTAGCCTGGAGGTAGGAATTATTGTCCAAAAGCCGCCGTTCCAGTGATACTGATCCGATGACAGACCGTGGGTATGTGTGCACTCCGCCGGTACCAATACGATGGGCTACTGTTCTTTTTCTACAATTTGTATTTTTGAAATATTCTGACAGCCCTAGGACTATTTTTTAACAGCTTTTCACTGACCGCTGCAACGAAACAATCAGCTGTTTGCTAGGCTATTCCTCGTGTACTGCCCCAAATGGCCGCTTAAAACAATCCAAAGCTCATTTTTTAAAAAGCTAATGATCCTCTGTGGTCAAATCATGCTCTCTGGTGAATCTATTTTTGTATAGGCACCAGTAATTATTGCTAATTTTGACAAATTAAAATAAGCTTCCCCTAAAGTACATATTTCGCTAGCCAAATTGGGACACGTTTCCTACGCTGACATCAATGTGAAACGGAGCCGGTGTATAAACCAGCTGTCAGTGAGGCCTACAAGGACGAGTTCAAATGCCCACATCAAATTCAAAGCAAACGGCGCACTGCCAAAACGACTGACCGGCAAAGCAAACTGTCTGACACTTGTCTCTGCTCTCTTAGTGAGAGAACGACACGCAGACCGGCAGCTTCTCTCCGAGCGACGCTCCGCATGGTCCTAAAGCCAGCCGGGTCAATACGCTAAGGGAGAGGGAGAGAGAAAGGGAGACGGAGAGAGAGGGAGAAAGCGATACAGAGAGAGACGGAGAGAGAAAGACGTTGTATTTTAATCAGGACTGGAATGATTTTCAACAACTTTTTTTTTTGTAGCCTACTTTTTAAATGTTTGGTCTTGAGCTAGGGTATGGCGTCTGCTGTACCTGCCGTACCCAACTGACGGCCTGGGGGATTATTTTTCAACAAAGTAGGCTAGGTAAAATTAAGACCCCTAATTTAGCTCCCCCCACTGTGCATGCATGACCAATGTTGCAAATGTGATGCGCAATTAGCCGTTGATCACATAGGCCTGTCACGTGGATGCTTAAAATAGAGATAACTACTGTATATGAATGAATAGGCAGGTCATTCATTACCTACTGTATATGAATGAATAGGCAGGTCCATACCTACTGTATATGAATGAATAGGCAGGTCCTCACCTACTGTATATGAATGAATGTCCACACCTACTGTATATGAATGAATGTCCACACCTACTGTATATGAATGAATAGGCAGGTCCACACCTACTGTATATGCATGAATAGGCAGGTCCACACCTACTGTATATGAATGAATAGGCAGGTCCTCACCTACTGTATATGAATGAATGTCCACACCTACTGTATATGAATGAATAGGCAGGTCCATACCTACTGTATATGAATGAATAGGCAGGTCCACACCTACTGTATATGAATGAATAGGCAGGTCCTCACCTACTGTATATGAATGAATGTCCACACCTACTGTATATGAATGAATAGGCAGGTCCACACCTACTGTATATGAATGAATAGGCAGGTCCACACATACTGTATATGAATGAATAGGCAGGTCCACACCTACTGTATATGAATGAATAGGCAGGTCCACACCTACTGTATATGAATGAATAGGCAGGTCCATACCTACTGTATATGAATGAATAGGCAGGTCCACACCTACTGTATATGAATGAATAGGCAGGTCCACACCTACTGTATATGAATGAATAGGCAGGTCCATACCTACTTACTGTCCAACGCCAAATGTCCATAGAGTTCAAAAGTACCTTGTAAACTGTTGGTTTTAAAATTCATATTGCTTATTTTTGGGGGATCAAATGTTAATAAATAGAGTTAAAAATACTATGGTGCCTGGTGAACGGGTTCCTTCTCTGAACGGGTTCCTTCTCTGAACGGGTCTCCTTCTCTGAACGGGTCTCCTTCTCTGAACGGGTCTCCTTCTCTGAACGGGTCTCCTTCTCTGAACGGGTCTCCTTCTCTGAACAGGTTTCCTTCTCTGAACGGTTTCCTTCTCTGAACAGGTTTCCTTCTCTGTGACCTCTTGTTTCATCTCCATCCCTTTTTAAAACTGATATCACACTACTAGTAGTACCATGTTAAATCCTCTCCACACATTCCTCCAGCCTGGACTGACATGAGAAATGATAAACCTCCCCGGAGAGGCCTGGAGAGGAGTGAGCTGAGCCTCTGAGCTGGCCTTGTCCTGCTTCGGGCCCCAAATGGCACCCTATTCCCTCCGTAGTGCTCTGGGCCTTGATCAAACGGAGTGCACTATGTAGGGAATAGGGTGTCATTTGGGGGTGCAGAACCTTGTGTTGAGTGGAAGCAGAACTCCAGTGGAGGAGAGGAGAGCCAAAGGTAATGTTTGTCTTGAGAGACAGAGATGGAGAACGAGAGACTGGGAGGGAGGGGGAGGGAGGTGGAGAGGGAGGGAGACGGGGAGGGAGGGAGACAGAGATGGAGAACGTGAGACGGGGAGAGCGGGAGAGAGGGAGGGGGAGGGAGGCGGAGAGGGAGGGAGACCGAGAGAAGGAGAGAGAGACGGAGAGAGAGGGAGAGACGGAGAGACGGAGAGAGGGAGAGACGGAGAGACGGGGAGAGACTGAGAGAGAGGGAGAGACAGAGAGAGAGGGAGAAAGAGAGATGGAGAGAGACGGAGAGGGGGAGGGAGGCGGAGAGAGAGGGGGAGAGACAGAGAAAGGTTTGACGGAGAGAGGGAGGGAGAAAGAGAGATGGAGGGAGAGGATGAGACGGAGAGAGAGAGACCGACTCTTTCCTTGTGGTTGACTGTTCTTAAACAAACGACGTGTCATCATGTGACGATTAGGTCATCTGTTTTCTTTAAATCATTTCATGTTGTCGTAGCAAACCACCTTTTATCCTCCAGATCCTGACTGAATCTGGCTTGGTTTCACCATGCTTCACTTACCTAACTGAAGTTGTGATTCACTGTGGATTTAGAGGCCATCTTTATCCAGGTCGATGACTGACCACAGCAAGTGAATAATATTGGTAATGATTATGCTGGTTGTTGAAGTACTTCCTCATCCCAGAGTCACACCTTGTCATGTGATCATCTTCTCTCTCAGTAGTCACCATCCCAGAATCACAGCTTGTCATGTGATCATCTTCTCTCTCAGTAGTCACCATCCCAGTGTCACAGCTTGTCATGTGATCATCTTCTCTCCTCAGTAGTCACCATTCCAGAGTCACAGCTTGTCATGTGATCATCTTCTCTCTCAATAGTCACCATCCCAGAGTCACAGCTTGTCATGTGATCATCTTCTCTCCTCAATAGTCACCATCCCAGAGTCACAGCTTGTCATGTGATCATCTTCTCTCCTCAATAGTCACCATCCCAGAGTCACAGCTTGTCATGTGATCATCTTCTCTCCTCAGTAGTCACCATCCCAGAGTCACAGCTTGTCATGTGATCATCTTCTCTCTCAGTAGTCACCATCCCAGAGTCACAGCTTGTCATGTGATCATCTTCTCTCTCAGTTGTCACCATCCCAGAGTCACAGCTTGTCATGTGATCATCTTCTCTCCTCAGTAGTCACCATCCCAGTGTCACAGCTTGTCATGTGATCATCTTCTCTCCTCAGTAGTCACCATCCCAGAGTCACAGCTTGTCATGTGATCATCTTCTCTCCTCAGTAGTCACCATTTGTCCTACCTCTAGATGCAGTGGGTTCCGGTGTTCTATTTGTTCTGTTCTAGTGTTCTAGTTCTAGAGTTCTGTGTTCTAGTGGTGTAGTCTGTACTTCAACCTCCCTGGCCTTATGTGGCTGATGGAGAAGCAAGCAGGAGGTGGTTGTGTGAGATAGTCCATAGCAGTTGTCAACACAGCACAAACAGACCTGGGATCAGCAGGCTAGTTCACAACACAAACAGATCTGGGATCAGCAGGCTGTGTTCACAACACAAACAGATCTGGGACCAGCAGGCTAGTTCACAGCACAAACAGATCTGGGACCAGCAGGCTGTGTTCACAACACAAACAGATCTGGGACCAGCAGGCTAGTTCACAGCACAAACAGATCTGGGATCAGCAGGCTAGTTCACAGCACAAACAGATCTGGGATCAGCAGGCTAGTTCACAGCACAAACAGATCTGGGATCAACAGGCTAGTTCACAGCACAAACAGATCTGGGATCAGCAGGCTAGTTCACAGCACAAACAGATCTGAGATCAGCAGGCTAGTTCACAGCACAAACAGATCTGGGACCAGCAGGCTAGTTCACAACACAAACAGATCTGGGATCAGCAGGCTAGTTCACAGCACAAACAGATCTGGGACCAGCAGGCTAGTTCACAGCACAAACAGATCTGGGATCAGCAGGCTAGTTCATAGCACAAACAGATCTGGGATCAGCAGGCTAGTTCACAGCACAAACAGATCTGGGATCAGCAGGCTAGTTCACAGCACAAACAGATCTGGGATCAGCAGGCTAGTTCACAGCACAAACAGATCTGGGATCAGCAGGCTAGTTCACAGCACAAACAGATCTGGGATCAGCAGGCTAGTTCACAGCACAAACAGATCTGGGACCAGCAGGCTAGTTCACAGCACAAACAGATCTGGGACCAGCAGGCTAGTTCACAGCACAAACAGATCTGGGATCAGCAGGCTAGTTCACAGCACAAACAGATCTGGGACCAGCAGGCTAGTTCACAGCACAAACAGATCTGGGATCAGCAGGCTAGTTCACAGCACAAACAGATCTGGGATCAGCAGGCTAGTTCACAACACAAACAGATCTGGGACCAGCAGGCTAGTTCACAGCACAAACAGATCTGGGACCAGCAGGCTAGTTCACAACACAAACAGATCTGGGACCAGCAGGCTAGTTCACAGCACAAACACATCTGGGACCAGCAGGCTAGTTCACAGAACAAACACATCTGGGACCAGCAGGCTAGTTCACAACACAAACACATCTGGGACCAGCAGGCTAGTTCACAACACAAACAGATCTGGGATCAGCAGGCTAGTTCACAACACAAACAGATCTGGGATCAGCAGGCTAGTTCACAACACAAACACATCTGGGATCAGCAGGCTAGTTCACAACACAAACAGATCTGGGATCAGCAGGCTAGTTCACAGCACAAACAGATCTGGGATCAGCAGGCTAGTTCACAACACAAACACATCTGGGATCAGCAGGCTAGTTCACAACACAAACAGATCTGGGATCAGCAGGCTAGTTCACAGCACAAACAGATCTGGGACCAGCAGGCTAGTTCACAACACAAACACATCTGGGACCAGCAGGCTAGTTCACAACACAAACAGATCTGGGACCAGCAGGCTAGTTCACAACACAAACAGATCTGGGATCAGCAGGCTAGTTCACAACACAAACAGATCTGGGATCAGCAGGCTAGTTCACAGAACAAACAGATCTGGGACCAGCAGGTTATGTCTGGAAGAGTTAACACTGTGCCTTTTCTAACACAGCTCTCTTAATCCTGTGGTCCTTGTATGGGAACTGAGAGCTGACTAAGGGTTTGTTGGTGAACAGGGAGGGGCACCCAGCCTCTCTCCTCTCTGCTGGAGTCACATGTCACCTTGGTTTGGATGTGTGTCTCAGCCTGCGTCCAAAGTGGCATCCTACTTCCTGTATAGTGCACCAGGGCCCTGGTCAAAACAAGTGCCCTATATAGGGAATAGGGTGCCATTTCAGACAGTATCTCTCTGTGTGTTCACAGGTCAGCTGACTCCCATATTGTACGTCTCTTATCACTAGCTTGCTAATGGGGCTGATATAGAGGGTTGTTAGTGGGGCTGATAGAGAGGGTTGTTAGTGGGGCTGATAGAGAGGGTTGTTAGTGGGGCTGATAGAGAGGGTTGTTAGTGGGGCTGATAGAGAGGGTTGTTAGTGGGGCTGATAGAGAGGGTTGTTAGTGGGGCTGATAGAGAGGGTTGTTAGTGGGGCTGAGAGGCAGCGGTTACCTTGTTAGTGTAGTTAAATGAACCTCCTAAATGTCACAGAGAAGAAGAGAAGAGCGGATCACACCAGACAGCTACTCTACCAGCCACCAGCTACCAACACACCTTCTGCTGTCGTCTAGAGAACCTGGTGAACAGTGTCTATATGTAGCTACCAGCTACCAACACACCTTCTGCTGTCGTCTAGAGAACCTGGTGAACAGTGTCTATATGAAGCTACCAGCTACCAGCTACCAACACACCTTCTGCTGTCGTCTAGAGAACCTGGTGAACAGGGTCTATATGAAGCTACCAGCTACCAGCTACCAACACACCTTCTGCTGTAGTCTAGAGAACTTGGTGAACAGGGTCTATATGAAGCTACCAGCTACCAGCTACCAACACACCTTCTGCTGTAGTCTAGAGAACCTGGTGAACAGTGTCTATATGAAGCTACCAGCTACCAACACACCTTCTGCTGTCGTCTAGAGAACCTGGTGAACAGTGTCTATATGAAGCTACCAGCTACCAACACACCTTCTGCTGTAGTCTAGAGAACCTGGTGAACAGGGTCTATATGTAGCTACCAGCTACCAACACACCTTCTGCTGTAGTCTAGAGAACCTGGTGAACAGTGTCTATATGCAGCTACCAGCTACCAACACACCTTCTGCTGTAGTCTAGAGAACCTGGTGAACAGTGTCTATATGAAGCTACCAGCTACCAACACACCTTCTGCTGTAGTCTAGAGAACCTGGTGAACAGTGTCTATATGTAGCTACCAGCTACCAACACACCTTCTGCTGTAGTCTAGAGAACCTGGTGAACAGTGTCTATATGAAGCTACCAGCTACCAACACACCTTCTGCTGTAGTCTAGAGAACCTGGTGAACAGTGTCTATATGAAGCTACCAGCTACCAGCTACCAACACACCTTCTGCTGTCGTCTAGAGAACCTGGTGAACAGTGTCTATATGAAGCTACCAGCTACCAATACACCTTCTGCTGTCGTCTAGAGAACCTGGTGAACAGTGTCTATATGTAGCTACCAGCTACCAACACACCTTCTGCTGTCGTCTAGAGAACCTGGTGAACAGTGCCTATATGTAGCTACCAGCTACCAACACACCTTCTGCTGTCATCTAGAGAACCTGGTGAACAGTGTCTATATGAAGCTACCAGCTACCAGCTACCAACACACCTTCTGCTGTCGTCTAGAGAACCTGGTGAACAGTGTCTATATGAAGCTACCAGCCACCAACACACCTTCTGCTGTCGTCTAGAGAACCTGGTGAACAGTGTCTATATGAAGCTACCAGCTACCAGCTACCAACACACCTTCTGCTGTCGTCTAGAGAACCTGGTGAACAGTGTCTATATGTAGCTACCAACACACCTTCTGCTGTCATCTAGAGAACCTGGTGAACAGTGTCTATATGAAGCTACCAGCTACCAACACACCTTCTGCTGTCGTCTAGAGAACCTGGTGAACAGTGTCTATATGAAGCTACCAGCTACCAACACACCTTCTGCTGTCGTCTAGAGAACCTGGTGAACAGTGTCTATATGAAGCTACCAGCTACCAACACACCTTCTGCTGTCGTCTAGAGAACCTGGTGAACAGTGTCTATATGAAGCTACCAGCTACCAACACACCTTCTGCTGTCGTCTAGAGAACCTGGTGAACAGTGTCTATATGTAGCTACCAGCTACCAACACACCTTCTGCTGTCGTCTAGAGAACCTGGTGAACAGGGTCTATATGAAGCTACCAGCTACCAGCTACCAACACACCTTCTGCTGTCGTCTAGACAACCTGGTGAACAGTGTCTATATGTAGCTACCAACACACCTTCTGCTGTCGTCTAGAGAACCTGGTGAACAGTGTCTATATGTAGCTACCAGCTACCAACACACCTTCTGCTGTCGTCTAGACAACCTGGTGAACAGTGTCTATATGTAGCTACCAACACACCTTCTGCTGTCGTCTAGAGAACCTGGTGAACACAGTGTCTCAGAGTAGGAATGCTGATCTGGGATCAGTTTTGCCTTTTAGATCCTAATGATTAAGAGGGTATAGCTACCAGACCAGTCTACCAGGGTATAGTTACCAGTGTATAGCTACCAGACCAGTCTACCAGGGTATAGCTACCAGACCAGTCTACCAGGGTATACCTACCAGACCAGTCTACCAGGGTATAGCTACCAGGGTATAGCTACTAGACCAGTCTACCAGGGTATAGCTACCAGACCAGTCTACCAGGGTATAGCTACCAGACCAGTCTACCAGGGTATAGCTACCAGACCAGTCTACCAGGGTTTAGCTAGCTACCAGACCAGTCTACCAGGGTACAGCTAGCTACCAGACCAGTCTACCAGGGTATAGCTACCAGGGTATAGCTACTAGACCAGTCTACCAGGGTATAGCTACCAGACCAGTCTACCAGGGTATAGCTACCAGACCAGTCTACCAGGGTATAGCTAGCTACCAGACCAGTCTACCAGGGTACAGCTAGCTACCAGACCAGTCTACCAGGGTATAGCTACCAGGGTATAGCTACTAGACCAGTCTACCAGGGTATAGCTACCAGACCAGTCTACCAGGGTATAGCTACCAGACCAGTCTACCAGGGTATAGCTGCCAGGGTATAGCTACTAGACCAGTCTACCAGGGTATAGCTACCAGACCAGTCTACCAGGGTATAGCTACCAGACCCGTCTACCAGGGTATAGCTACCAGACCCGTCTACCAGGGTATAGCTACCAGACCAGTCTACCAGGGTATAGCTACCGGTCCAGACCACGGTAACATGTCCATGACAGGGATAATCTGGTTTTAACTGGCAAGGGTTACCCCCCCCCCCCCCCCCCCCCCCCCCCCCCCCCCCCCCCCCCGTGTGGGCACACACCATTTGAGGAATAATCATCCTGTACTCATTCATGTACGATTCATGTACGGTCACGCCGGTCTGACGACATCACCTGCAGTAGATTTACACTCTCCCTGCTTCGCTTGGTTGTCTGCCTGTCTGCCTGTCTGCCCTTCTGTCTGTCTGCTTGCCTGCCTGCTTCGCCTTGGTTGTCTGTCTGTCTGTCTGTCTGTCTGTCTGTCTGTCTGTCTGTCTGTCTGTCTGCTTCGCCTTGGTTGTCTGTCTGTCTGTCTGTCTGTCTGTCTGTCTGTCTGTCTGTCTGTCTGTCTGTCTGTCTGTCTGTCTGTATGTCTGTCTGTCTGTATGTCTCTGTCTGTCTGTATGTCTCTGTCTGTCTGTCTGTATGTCTGTATGTCTCTGTCTGTATGTCTCTGTCTGTCTGTCTGTCTGTCTGTCTGTCTGTCTGTCTGTCTGTCTGTCTGTCTGTCTGTCTGTCTCTATTTTGTTGAACTTTGTGAGGAAGTATATTTTACACCTACCAGTGTTACTCCTTTATAATCGAACAAAAATAAAAAATTATCTGTAGAAGTAGATTGTAGCCAAGTAGAAATAAAATCATGTTGGTTTTAGGAACACGGTTCCGGCATCTCTATCTGTCTCTGTCTCTCTGAGGCCTGAGCTCCTATACCTTTAAATTAGAAATATATTGGACAGCGTCTTCTAGGCCTATATCCAATGCCCTGATGCCCCCGCCCAGTGGGAGGTTGCTTTCACTCGCTGATCCCAACCAGCACGGGCCTGTTATGGGTCTGTTTTTCCACGGGCCTGTTATGGGTCTGTTTTTCCACGGGCCTGTTATGGGTCTGTTTTTCCACGGGCCTGTTATGGGTCTGTTTTTCCACGGGCCTGTTATGGGTCTGTTTTTCCACGGGCCTGTTATGGGTCTGTTTTTCCACGGGCCTGTTATGGGTCTGTTTTTCCACGGGCCTGTTATGGGTCTGTTTTTCCACGGGCCTGTTGTGGGTCTGTTTTTCCACGGGCCTGTTGTGGGTCTGTTTTTCCACGGGCCTGTTATGGGTCTGTTTTTCCACGGGCCTGTTATGGGTCTGTTTTTCCACGGGCCTGTTATGGGTCTGTTTTTCCACGGGCCTGTTATGGGTCTGTTTTTCCACGGGCCTGTTATGGGTCTGTTTTTCCACGGGCCTGTTATGGGTCTGTTTTTCCACGGGCCTGTTTTATGGGCCTGTTTTTCCACGGGCCTGTTTTATGGGCCTGTTTTTCCACGGGCCTGTTTTATGGGCCTGTTTTTCCACGGGCCTTTTCAGAACAGCTCGACTGTCCTCTGGTCCATTCAGAACAGCTCGACTGTCCTCTGGTCCATTCAGAACAGCTCGACTGTCCTCTGGTCCATTCAGAACAGCTCGACTGTCCTCTGGTCCATTCAGAACAGCTCGACTGTCCTCTGGTCCATTCAGAACAGCTCGACTGTCCTCTGGTCCATTCAGAACAGCTCGACTGTCATCTGGTCCATTCAGAACTGCTCGACTGTCCTCTGGTCCATTCAGAACTGGTCTCCGTTTAAAAAAACCTGTATTTATGCATGTTGTGTCAGGTGGGAAAGCCACGGGTCAAAGCCACGGGACCAAAGAAGACCTCCTGATTGTGGTGTTTCCAGTCATATTGGAGCAGGGGGCTGTTCCTGCTGCCATTCTACACAGTGCTGCTGTTGACACACTGATGAGGTCTGTGTTAGATTGGTGTGTTGACACACTGATGAGGTCTGTGTTAGACTGGTGTTAGACTGGTGTGTTGACAAACTGAGGTCTGTGTTAGACTGGCGTTAGACTGGCGTTAGACTGGTGTTAGACTGGTGTGTTGACACACTGATGAGGTCTGTGTTAGACTGGTGTGTTGACACACTGATGAGGTCTGTGTTAGACTGGTGTGTTGACACGCTGAGGTCTGTGTTAGACTGGTGTTAGACTGACTTTAGACTGGCGTTAGACTGGTGTTAGACTGGTGTGTTGACAAACTGAGGTCTGTGTTAGGCTGGTATTAGACTGGCGTTAGACTGGCGTTAGACTGGCGTTAGACTGGCGTTAGACTGGTGTGTTGACAAACTGAGGTCTGTGTTAGACTGGCGTTAAACTGGTATTAGACTGGTGTTAGACTGGTGTTAGACTGGTGTGTTGACACACTGATGAGGTCTGTGTTAGACTGGTGTGTTGACACACTGATGAGGTCTGTGTTAGACTGGTGTGTTGACACGCTGAGGTCTGTGTTAGACTGGTGTTAGACTGACTTTAGACTGGCGTTAGACTGGCGTTAGACTGGCGTTAGACTGGTGTTAGACTGGTGTGTTGACAAACTGAGGTCTGTGTTAGGCTGGTATTAGACTGGCGTTAGACTGGTGTTAGACTGGTGTGTTGACAAACTGAGGTCTGTGTTAGGCTGGTATTAGACTGGCGTTAGACTGGCGTTAGACTGGTGTTAGACTGGCGTTAGACTGGCGTCAGACTGGCGTCAGACTGGCGTCAGACTGGCGTCAGACTGGCGTTAGACTGGCGTTAGACTGGTGTTAGACTGGCGTTAGACTGGCGTTAGACTGGCGTGTTGCCTTAAAAGGAGAACCAACTGGGAGTCTGTTTCCTTCTGTCTTTTGGGTCTGACATGGAGCTCAGTGAGAGAAGATTGTGTGTGTGTGTGTGTGTGTGTGTGTGTGGGGAGGGGCTGGTGTTAGGGCCAGGGTGATGATTGCACATGTGGAGCCCTGTCATCTCTGCTGGTGCCAATGGGTTCTGACTGAACGAGCAGAAGAGACCTGACACGCACAAACACACAGTGACGTAACACACACACTATCACACACACACACAGTGACGCAACACACACACTCTCAAACAAGCACTAAGCCATTCTCCACCCACCACAGGTCTATTTGAAGATGAGAAACAGTTGTTAGTCTAACCCCCTCCACACACACACACACACACACACACACACACACACACACACACACCTCTCCCAACACACACACACACCTCTCCCCCATCACACACACACCTCCCCCATCACACACACACCTCCCCCAACACACACACACACACACACTCTCTATTAGAGCGCTGCTAGTGGTTTATTAGACACATATCAGGTTTCCGCCACTGCGGGGGACCGAGGGGAGAAGGAGGGATCGTGCCCCCTAATCACAAACAGCCAGCACTTCCTGCCAACACACACACACACACACACACACACACACACACTCCTGCCAGTGTCAGAAGGAACATAGAACCCCTTCCTTCTGTCAAGCACTGACACGCCCACTTTCTCAACCTGGTGTGTTTCTAACTTCTCTTTCAGCTGGGCAGGAAGTGAGGAAGAGGGGGGGGGGGGGTAGCTGGGCATTCTATTACTTCCTCTCCTCACATCTGGGAGAGAGGGAAGGAAGTGAGGAAGAGGGGGGGGGGGGGTAGCTGGGCATTCTATTACTTCCTCTCCTCACATCTGGGAGAGAGGGAAGGAAGTGAGGAAGAGGGGGGGGGGGGGTAGCTGGGCATTCTATTGCTTCCTCTCCTCACATCTAGGAGAGAGGGAAGGAAGTGAGGAAGAGGGGGGGGGGGTAGCTGGGCATTCTATTACTTCCTCTCCTCACATCTGGGAGAGAGGGAAGGAAGTGAGGAAGAGGGGGGGGGGGGGTAGCTGGGCATTCTATTGCTCCCTCTCCTCACATCTGGGAGAGAGGGAAGGAAGTGAGGAAGCGGGGGGAGGGTAGCTGGGCATTCTATTGTTTCCTCTCCTCACATCTGGGAGAGAGGGAAGGAAGTGAGGAAGAGGGGGGGAGGGGGTAGCTGGGCATTCTATTGCTTCCTCTCCTCACATCTGGGAGAGAGGGAAGGATGGAAGGAAGGAAGTGAGGAAGAGAGGGGGGGGGGGGGTAGCTGGTTTCTGTGTTATCAGACTGAGTACAACCCTGTTATTCTGCAGGGTTAACCCTCCTACAACCAGGGTGGATCAGACTGAGTACAACCCTGTTATTCTGCAGGGTTAACCCTCCTACAACCAGGGTGGATCAGACTGAGTACAACCCTGTTATTCTGCAGGGTTAACCCTCCTACAACCAGGGTGGATCAGACTGAGTACAACCCTGTTATTCTGCAGGGTTAACCCTCCTACAACCAGGGTGGATCAGACTGAATACAACCCTGTTATTCTGCAGGGTTAACCCTCCTACAACCAGGGTGGATCAGACTGAATACAACCCTGTTATTCTGCAGGGTTAACCCTCCTACAACCAGGGTGGATCAGATGGGTCCATAGTCATAATGCCTCTCTGAATAGCAGTGCTGATCTAGGATCAGGTTTGACTTTTAGATAAATGGACAGGAAGGACCTGATCAGCATTCATACTCAGACGCTTTATGGGCCCTGGTCAGCCAGCCAGTCAGTCAGTCAGCCAGCCAGTCAGCCAGTGAGGAGTGATGGCATCTGTTGCCAGTCTACCCTCGTCAGGTCTTAATCAGTGTGTAGTTGAGAGGAACCTGCAGGAGCCCAAACTCCCCTATGGGATATCTCACCATTCTGTGATTCTTGAAGTAATTAAACCCAGAACAGAACAGTATGGTGTCCGTCGCCACAGCAAAGCCTGGAGATAGCTCATGATCTGTTGTTTATGATGTTGTTGTCATGGACGACTGATTGGGGCTCATTGCTTCCAGACGGAAAATAAGTCCTGCTCTCGTGGAATGGCGTGCTTTGAGCCCGACTGAAAAGTTGGTGACTGTATGCTGCGTTTGCTATTGGCCTATTGTTTACCTTTTATGTTGATGACGCTTTCAGACCTCCCATCATTTACAGCTATTTAAGATATCAAAAAGTGTGCGAGTTTGAGTATGTGTCTGTTAGGCCTTTGGGGGGGAAACAAGTCTGTTAGGCCTTTGGGGGGAAACAAGTCTGTTAGGCCTTTGGGGGAAACAAGTCTGTTAGGCCTTTGGGGGGAAAACAAGTCTGTTAGGCCTTTGGGGGGGAAACAAGTCTGTTAGGCCTTTGGGGGGAAAACAAGTCTGTTAGGCCTTTGGGGGAAACAAGTCTGTTAGGCCTTTGGGGGGGAAACAAGTCTGTTAGGCCTTTGGGGGGGAAACAAGTCTGTTAGGCCTTTGGGGGGGAAACAAGTCTGTTAGGCCTTTGGGGGAAACAAGTCTGTTAGGCCTTTGGGGGAAACAAGTCTGTTAGGCCTTTGGGGGGGAAACAAATCTGTTAGGCCTTTGGGGGGAAACAAGTCTGTTAGGCCTTTGGGGAAACAAGTCTGTTAGGCCTTTGGGGAAACAAGTCTGTTAGGCCTTTGGGGGGAAACAAGTCTGTTAGGCCTTTGGGGGAAACAAGTCTGTTAGGCCTTTGGGGGGGAAACAAGTCTGTTAGGCCTTTGGGGGAAACAAGTCTGTTAGGCCTTTGGGGGGGAAACAAGTCTGTTAGGCCTTTGGGGGGAAAACAAGTCTGTTAGGCCTTTGGGGGGGAAACAAGTCTGTTAGGCCTTTGGGGGAAACAAGTCTGTTAGGCCTTTGGGGGGAAAACAAGTCTGTTAGGCCTTTGGGGGGAAAACAAGTCTGTTAGGCCTACGTATACTGAACAAAAATTATAGACGCAACATGTAAAGTGTTGGTCCCCGTGTTTCATACGCACAAAAACAAGCTAATTTCTCTCCAAAAATTTGTTTACATCGCTGTTAGTGAGCATTTCTGTGGCATATCAAGAAGCTGATTAAACAGCAGGATCATTACACAGGTGCACCTTGTGCCGGGGGACAATAAAAGGGCCACTCTAAAATGTGCAGTTTTGTCACACAACACAATGCCACAGATGTCTCCAAGTTTTGAGGGATCATGCAATTGGCATGCTGACTGCTGCAATGTCCAACAGAGCTGTTGCCAGAGAATTTCATGTTAAATTCTCTACCATAAGCCACCTCCAATGTCATTTTAGAGAATTTGGTAGTACATCCAACTGGCCTCACAACTGCAGACCACATGTAACCACATCAGCCCAGGGCCTCCACTGATGAGTCTGTCTCTAATAAAGCCCTTTTGTGGGGGAAAACTAATTCTGATTGACTGGGCCTGGCTCCCCAGTGGGGTGGGACCCGGCTCCCATCTGTAACTCAGTAAATTCTTTGAAATTGTTGCATGTTGCGTTTTTATATTTTCCACATTAATAAGGACTTAACATGGTCCACACACATCCGCACAGTCGTGAAGATGGCATGGCAGCACCTCTTCAGTGTACGGCGTTATGGTCTGAGCACTGACAGGCTGACCCCCCACCCCTGACAGGCTGACCCCCCACCCCACCCCTTCAAACTCTGCAGCAATGCTGGCAGCACTCATACGTCTATTTCCCAAAGACAACCTCTGGATATGACGCTGAGCACGTGCACTTCAACTTCTTTGGTCGACCATGGCGAGGCTTGTTCTGAGTGGAACCTGTCCAGTTAAACCGCTGTATGGTCTTGGCCACCGTACTGCAGCTCAGTTTCAGGGTCTTGGCAATGTTCTTATAGCCCAGGCCATCTTTATGTAGAGCAACAATTCTTTTTTTCAGATGAGACCTTGTAACACTAACGAGTCACATGACACCGGGAAGGGAAAAAGGCTAATTGGGCCGAATTTGGACATTTTCACTTAGGGGTGTACTCACTTTTGTTGCCAGCAGTTAGATAAATAGATATAGCTCCACATTGATCTGGTACTTCCTGTATAGAGCGCCGCTCTTCCTAACGCAGTAGAGGGGGGCGTGTGTCAACAGACGTCTTCCTAACGCAGTAGAGGGGGCGTGTGTTAACAGACGTCTTCCTAACGCAGTAGAGGGGGCGTGTGCAGTAGAGGGGGCGTGTGCAGTAGAGGGGGCGTGTGCAGTAGAGGGGGCGTGTGCAGTAGAGGGGGCGTGTGTTTCTCTAAGGTGTTGTTCTGTCTCGGGTTTGATTTGACTATACATCATCATTCATGACCATGCACACACCAAGCTATCACTCCCCCGATGCTCCTAACTTAGAGACAAAGGGTGTGTGTGTGTGAGACTGAGTGTGTGTTGTATGATTGAGTGTGTGTGTGAGATTGAGTGTGCGTGAGTGTGATTGAGTGTGTGTGTGATTGAGTGTGTGTGTGTGATTGAGTGTGTGTGTGAGTGTGAGGGTGATTGAGTGTGTGTGTGTGTGATTGTGCGTGTGTGTGATTGAGTGTGTGTGTGTGTGTGTGTGTGTGTGTGATTGAGTGTGTGAGATTGAGTGTGTGTTGTATGATTGAGTGTGTGTGTGTGTGTGTGTGTGTGTGTGTGTGTGTGTGTGTGATTGAGTGTGTGTCGAAGCTATCGCTCCTCTTCACGCCCCCCAACACCCAGACAGAGACACTCAGGGCTGTATTTGACTCACTGCTGTGAACAGAGACACGTCTGAAGGCATTGAAATCCCTGTTTTAATGTGGACAGAAATGTGAGATTTGTGAGTAAAGCTGATATCGGTTGACGTGCCGTACGGACATGTCTTTACTCTGTCAGTGTGGAGAAGTTCAACACGTTTCTCTGACTGTATTGTTTTCTCTGTGACTGTATTGTTTTCTCTGTGACTGTATTGTTTTCTCTGTGACTGTATTGTTTTCTCTGTGACTGTATTGTTTTCACTGTGACTGTATTGTTTTCACTGTGACTGTATTGTTTTCTCTGTGACTGTATTGTTTTCACTGTGACTGTATTGTTTTCACTGTGACTGTATTGTTTTCTCTGTGACTGTATTGTTTTCTCTCTGACTGTATTGTTTTCTCTGTGACTGTATTGTTTTCTCTGTGACTGTATTGTTTTCTCTGTGACTGTATTGTTTTCTCTGTGACTGTATTGTTTTCTCTGTGACTGTATTGTTTTCTCTGTGACTGTATGGTTTCTAGATGTGGTCACACGGCCTACTCCTACCCTACTCTGAATACGTATAATTGCAGTCAAGCAGTGATGCTTCTATATTCTAGACATCTACAGGCTCGTTAGGACGAGAGAAGACGGGAACCAAACAACTGATGATCCTGCTGTTGGAGAATATATTGCATCATATAGGCATTTATTGTAAAAACATGTCTACTTGGGAGAGAAAATAATTGGCTTCGTTGCGACAATTGTCATAACACTCCTCAATATCACTTGGCAGAACACACCCCCCCATTGCAAGAGAAATAACATCTCTGGCAGTGTTTTTAAGTGGATATGATATAGAGAGAGACTTCTCAAATGAAGAAATCTCTAAGAGCAGCCAGATGTATGAGGTTTTCCAGCAGCTCGTAACTTCCTGACACGGGGAATAAGATCGTGTTTTCATCAAGAAAGCAAAAAAAAAGACGTGTGTTCCTCTGCAAGAAAAGTATTCTTCTTCTCGGATTATTGACTTCATTTCATGACCTGACCCGTCCTGACCCAGATCACTCATCCCTCATGACCTAGGGGGCATCACCTGACACCTCCTGACCCAGATCACTCATCCCTCATGGCCTAGGGGCATCACCTGACCCGTCCTGACCCAGATCACTCATCCCTCATGACCTAGGGGGCATCACCTGACCCCTCCTGACCCAGATCACTCATCCCTCATGACCTAGGGGGCATCACCTGACCCGTCCTGACCCAGATCACTCATCCCTCATGACCTAGGGGGCATCACCTGACCCGTCCTGACCCAGATCACTCATCCCTCATGACCTAGGGGGCATCACCTGACCCGTCCTGACCCAGATCACTCATCCCTCATGGCCTAGGGGGCATCACCTGACCCCTCCTGACCCAGATCACTCATCCCTCATGACCTAGGGGGCATCACCTGACCCGTCCTGACCCAGATGACTCATCCCTCATGACCTAGGGGGCATCACCTGACCCGTCCTGACCCAGATCACTCATCCCTCATGACCTAGGGGGCATCACCTGACCCGTCCTGACCCAGATCACTCATCCCTCATGACCTAGGGGCATCACCTGACCCCTCCTGACCCAGATCACTCATCCCTCATGACCTAGGGGGCATCACCTGACCCGTCCTGACCCAGATCACTCATCCCTCATGACCTAGGGGGCATCACCTGACCCGTCCTGACCCAGATCACTCATCCCTCATGACCTAGGGGCATCACCTGACCCGTCCTGACCCAGATCACTCATCCCTCATGACCTAGGGGCATCACCTGACCCGTCCTGACCCAGATCACTCATCCCTCATGACCTAGGGGCATCACCTGACCCCTCCTGACCCAGATGACTCATCCCTCATGACCTAGGGGGCATCACCTGACCCCTCCTGACCCAGATCACTCATCCCTCATGGCCTAGGGGGCATCACCTGACCCCTCCTGACCCAGATCACTCATCCCTCATGACCTAGGGGCATCACCTGACCCGTCCTGACCCAGATCACTCATCCCTCATGACCTAGGGGCATCACCTGACCCCTCCTGACCCAGATGACTCATCCCTCATGACCTAGGGGGCATCACCTGACCCCTCCTGACCCAGATGACTCATCCCTCATGGCCTAGGGGGCATCACCTGACCCGTCCTGACCCAGATCACTCATCCCTCATGACCTAGGGGGCATCACCTGACCCGTCCTGACCCAGATCACTCATCCCTCATGACCTAGGGGCATCACCTGACCCGTCCTGACCCAGATCACTCATCCCTCATGACCTAGGGGCATCACCTGACCCGTCCTGACCCAGATGACTCATCCCTCATGACCTAGGGGGCATCACCTGACCCGTCCTGACCCAGATCACTCATCCCTCATGACCTAGGGGCATCACCTGACCCCTCCTGACCCAGATGACTCATCCCTCATGACCTAGGGGGCATCACCTGACCCGTCCTGACCCAGATCACTCATCCCTCATGACCTAGGGGCATCACCTGACCCGTCCTGACCCAGATCACTCATCCCTCATGACCTAGGGGGCATCACCTGACCCGTCCTGACCCAGATCACTCATCCCTCATGACCTAGGGGGCATCACCTGACCCGTCCTGACCCAGATCACTCATCCCTCATGACCTAGGGGCATCACCTGACCCCGTCCTGACCCAGATCACTCATCCCTCATGACCTAGGGGCATCACCTGACCCCTCCTGACCCAGATCACTCATCCCTCATGACCTAGGGGGCATCACCTGACCCCTCCTGACCCAGATCACTCATCCCTCATGACCTAGGGGCATCACCTGACCCGTCCTGACCCAGATCACTCATCCCTCATGACCTAGGGGGCATCACCTGACCCGTCCTGACCCAGATCACTCATCCCTCATGACCTAGGGGCATCACCTGACCCGTCCTGACCCAGATCACTCATCCCTCATGACCTAGGGGGCATCACCTGACCCGTCCTGACCCAGATCACTCATCCCTCATGACCTAGGGGCATCACCTGACCCCGTCCTGACCCAGATCACTCATCCCTCATGACCTAGGGGCATCACCTGACCCGTCCTGACCCAGATCACTCATCCCTCATGACCTAGGGGCATCACCTGACCCGTCCTGACCCAGATCACTCATCCCTCATGACCTAGGGGGCATCACCTGACCCGTCCTGACCCAGATCACTCATCCCTCATGACCTAGGGGGCATCACCTGACCCGTCCTGACCCAGATCACTCATCCCTCATGACCTAGGGGCATCACCTGACCCCGTCCTGACCCAGATCACTCATCCCTCATGACCTAGGGGCATCACCTGACCCCTCCTGACCCAGATCACTCATCCCTCATGACCTAGGGCCATCACCTGACCCGTCCTGACCCAGATCACTCATCCCTCATGACCTAGGGGCATCACCTGACCCGTCCTGACCCAGATCACTCATCCCTCATGGCCTAGGGGCATCACCTGACCCCTCCTGATCCAGATGACTCATCCCTCATGACCTAGGGGCATCACCTGACCCCTCCTGACCCAGATGACTCATCCCTCATGACCTAGGGGCATCACCTGACCCGTCCTGACCCAGATCACTCATCCCTCATGACCTAGGGGCATCACCTGACCCCTCCTGACCCAGATCACTCATCCCTCATGACCTAGGGGCATCACCTGACCCGTCCTGACCCAGATCACTCATCCCTCATGACCTAGGGGCATCACCTGACCCGTCCTGACCCAGATCACTCATCCCTCATGACCTAGGGGCATCACCTGACCCGTCCTGACCCAGATCACTCATCCCTCATGACCTAGGGGCATCACCTGACCCGTCCTGACCCAGATGACTCATCCCTCATGACCTAGGGGCATCACCTGACCCGTCCTGACCCAGATGACTCATCCCTCATGACTTAGGGGCATCGCCTGACCCCTCCTGACCCAGATGACTCATCCCTCATGACCTAGGGGGCATCACCTGACCCGTCCTGACCCAGATCACTCATCCCTCATGACCTAGGGGGCATCACCTGACCCGTCCTGACCCAGATCACTCATCCCTCATGACCTAGGGGGCATCACCTGACCCCTCCTGACCCAGGCCATGTTGGATCTGTGAGTCAAAGAGCCAGGCTGCTCAGTGAGTCAGTCGGAGCCGGCATGGCCACTCAGTAGTGTTGTTACAGGGAGAGATGTACAGAGCCGACCAAAGCCGTGGGAATAGGTTGTTTGGTTGAAAGTTGTGTTGGAGATGTTGGTTTAGGTTGTTGTTTATCAGATATATCCAGAACAGAGGAAGTGAAAAATGTACACAACTCTTCTTCTGCATTTCTGGCTGGTATACCAGGTGCCATTTTGGCTTTTTTCCTGATTGGCTGTTGGATGAGGCATGTAAATGAGTTGTTACTAGGCCACACGTGTTTTATCCCCTTTTTAAGCCTTTTTAGTTTTTAAACGTCAATGTAAATGTAATTCTCTCCAACCCTCACAACATAATTAACCATCGGCGTAGTGATGTAGAGCAGATGGTGTGGTCGGTGACGTGATGGCGTCCCTGGGTTAACGCCGCCCGTACTGTGTCATGTTATTGTTACAGTCACTGTTGCAACCTTCGCTCGGCTTTGGCCATGAACCGCAAAGGGCATCTGTGCTGGTTTTATCCTTTTATGTCCAAGTCGATTTGGCCAATCACGCGACCTGAAGGTTCAGACAGACCAGTTTATGACAGGGTGGACTCAGGGCTGTTGACAGGGTGGACTCGGGGCTGTTGACAGGGTGGACTCAGGGCTGTTGACAGGGTGGACTCGGAGCTGTTGACAGGGTGGACTCGGAGCTGTTGACAGGGTGGACTCAGGGCTGTTGACAGGGTGGACTCGGAGCTGTTGACAGGGTGGACTCGGAGCTGTTGACAGGGTGGACTCAGGGCTGTTGACAGGGTGGACTCAGGGCTGTTGACAGGGTGGACTCAGGGCTGTTGACAGGGTGGACTCGGGGCTGTTGACAGGGTGGACTCGGGGCTGTTGACAGGGTGGACTCGGGGCTGTTGACAGGGTGGACTCGGGGCTGTTGACAGGGTGGACTCGGGGCTGTTGACAGGGTGGACTCGGGGCTGTTGACAGGGTGGACTCAGGGCTGTTGACAGGGTGGACTCAGGGCTGTTGACAGGGTGGACTCAGGGCTGTTGACAGGGTGGACTCAGGGCTGTTGACAGGGTGGACTCAGGGCTGTTGACAGGGTGGACTCGGGGCTGTTGACAGGGTGGACTCGGGGCTGTTGACAGGGTGGACTCGGGGCTGTTGACAGGGTGGACTCGGGGCTGTTGACAGGGTGGACTCGGGGCTGTTGACAGGGTGGACTCGGGGCTGTTGACAGGGTGGACTCAGAGCTGTTGACAGGGTGGACTCAGGGCTGTTGACTGGGGGGACTTTACATCAACCTGACTCCATTACACCAACCTGACTCCATTACACCAACCTGACTCCATTACGTCAACCTGACTCCATTACACCAACCTGACTCCATTACGTCAACCTGACTCCATTACGTCAACCTGACTCCATTACGTCAACCTGACTCCATTACGTCAACCTGACTCCATTACGTCAATCTGACTCCATTACCCATTACACCAACCTGACTCCATTACGCCAACCTGACTCCATTACGCCAACCTGACTCCATTACGCCAACCTGACTCCATTACACCAACCTGACTCCATTACACCAACCTGACTCCATTACTTCAACCTGACTCCATTACGCCTACCTGACTCCATTACACCAACCTGACTCCATTACTTCAACCTGACTCCATTACACCAACCTGACTCCATTACTTCAACCTGACCCCATTACGTCAACCTGACTCCATTACGTCAACCTGACTCCATTACGCCAACCTGACTCCATTACATCAACCTGACTACATTACATCAACCTGACTCCATTACCCATTACACCAACCTGACTCCATTACGCCAACCTGACTCCATTACGCCAACCTGACTCCATTACGCCAACCTGACTCCATTACGCCAACCTGACTCCATTACACCAACCTGACTCCATTACACCAACCTGACTCCATTACGCCTACCTGACTCCATTACGCCAACCTGACTCCATTACGCCAACCTGACTCCATTACGCCAACCTGACTCCATTACGTCAACCTGACTCCATTACGTCAATCTGACTCCATTACCCATTACGCCAACCTGACTCCATTACGTCAACCTGACTCCATTACGTCAACCTGACTCCATTACGTCAACCTGACTCCATTACGTCAACCTGACTCCATTACGTCAATCTGACTCCATTACCCATTACGCCAACCTGACTCCATTACATCAACCTGACTCCATTACGTCAACCTGACTCCATTACGTCAACCTGACTCCATTACGTCAACCTGACTCCATTACGTCAATCTGACTCCATTACCCATTACGCCAACCTGACTCCATTACATCAACCTGACTCCATTACGTCGACCTGACTCCATTACGTCGACCTGACTCCATTACATCAACCTGACTCCATTACGTCAACCTGACTCCATTACACCAACCTGACTCCATTACGTCAACCTGACTCCATTACGTCAACCTGACTCCATTACCCATTACTTCAACCTGACTCCATTACACCAACTTGACTCCATTACACCAACCTGACTCCATTACGTCAACCTGACTCCATTACGTCAACCTGACTCCATTACACCAACCTGACTCCATTACCCATTACTTCAACCTGATTCCATTACGTCAACCTGACTCCATTACGTCAACCTGACTCCATTACGTCAACCTGACTCCATTACCCATTACATCAACCTGACTCCATTACCCATTACATCAACCTGACTCCATTACCCATTACATCAACCTGACTCCATTACGTCAACCTGACTCCATTACACCAACCTGACTCCATTACATCAACCTGACTCCATTACATCAACCTGACTCCATTACGCCAACCTGACTCCATTACACCAACCTGACTCTATTACGCCAACCTGACTCCATTACGTCAACCTGACTCCATTACGTCAACCTGACTCCATTACGTCAACCTGACTCCATTACACCAACCTGACTCCATTACATCAACCTGAATCTATTACATCAACCTGACTCTATTACACCAACCTGACTCCATTACGCCAACCTGACTCCATTACATCAACCTGACTCCATTACGTCAACCGGACTCCATTACGTCAACCGGACTCCATTACGTGGTAGAAAGCTGAGCTGCCCAGAAAATATCACATCTCTTGTCGGATCAGTCAATCGCTGATGAAAATGTCGTCTGTGGTATTCCAAAGGCCTGGTTGTTCTCTTCAGCTGTCGTTTTTGGTATTTCAATAGAGGCACCCATCTCCTCTTCTCTTTCAACTATGCATCAGTTGACCATGAGTTTTGACGACATTAAAGATCTAATGGAGAACAGGATTCATAAGACTCCTTGATTACTTTCAAGAGGTGTGTATTACTAAGCATCAGTTGGACCTTTGTCAAGTGTTAGGGAGGGAGAGACAGACACGGAGAGGGACACGGAGAGGGACACGGAGAGGGAGACACGGAGAGAGAGACACGGAGAGAGAGACACGGAGAGAGACACGGAGACAGACACGGAGAGGGGCACGGAGAGGGACACGGAGAGAGACACGGAGAGGGACACGCAGAGGGACACGGAGAGAGACACGGAGAGAGACACGGAGAGGGACACGGAGAGGGACACGGAGAGAGACACGGAG
>NC_048579.1:74900789-74938289 GCF_013265735.2 Oncorhynchus mykiss | reverse complement strand
TTCTGTTCTGTGGATTGAAATGTTCCATGGTGGAATGTGACCACAGGAAATAGAAGACATTTGTATGGCCAGCGAGGTTCAGTTGAGAGGCTGCTGGGGTTCAGTTGAGAGGCTGCTGGGGTTTAGTTGAGAGGCTGCTGGGGTTCATTTGAGAGGCTGCTGGGGTTCAGTTGAGAGGCTGCTGGGGTTTAGTTGAGAGGCTGCTGGTGTTTAGTTGAGAGGCTGCTGGGGTTTAGTTGAGTGGCTGCTGGGGTTCAGTTGAGAGGCTGCTGGGGTTCAGTTGAGAGGCTGCTGGGGTTCAGTTGAGAGGCTGCTGGGGTTCAGTTGAGAGGCTGCTGGGGTTCAGTTGAGAGGCTGCTGGGGTTCAGTTGAGAGGCTGCTGGGGTTTAGTTGAGAGGCTGCTGGTGTTTAGTTGAGAGGCTGCTGGGGTTTAGTTGAGTGGCTGCTGGGGTTTAGTTGAGAGGCTGCTGGGGTTTAGTTGAGAGGCTGCTGGGGTTCAGTTGAGAGGCTGCTGGGGTTTAGTTGAGAGGCTGCTGGGGTTTAGTTGAGAGGCTGCTGGGGTTTAGTTGAGAGGCTGCTGGGGTTTAGTTGAGAGGCTACTGGGGTTCAGTTGAGAGGCTACTGGGGTTCAGTTGAGAGGCTGCTGGGGTTCAGTTGAGAGGCTGCTGGGGTTCAGTTGAGAGACTGCAGGGTAGAGGGAGTAAGACCTGTAGGTTTAGAGGGAGTAAGACCTGTAGGTTTAGAGGGAATGAGACCTGTAGGTTTAGAGGGAGTACGACCTGTAGGTTTAGAGGGAGTGAGACCTGTAGGTTTAGAGGGAATGAGACCTGTAGGTTTAGAGGGAGTAAGACCTGTAGGTTTAGAGGGAATGAGACCTGTAGGTTTAGAGGGAATGAGACCTGTAGGTTTAGAGGGAGTGAGACCTGTAGGTTTAGAGGGAGTGAGACCTGTAGGTTTAGAGGGAGTAAGACCTGTAGGTTTAGAGGGAATGAGACCTGTAGGTTTAGAGGGAATAAGACCTGTAGGTTTAGAGGGAGTGAGACCTGTAGGTTTAGAGGGAGTGAGACCTGTAGGTTTAGAGGGAATGAGACCTGTAGGTTTAGAGGGAGTGAGACCTGTAGGTTTAGAGGGAGTGAGACCTGTAGGTTTAGAGGGAATGAGACCTGTAGGTTTAGAGGGAATGAGACCTGTAGGTTTAGAGGGAGTAAGACCTGTAGGTTTAGAGGGAATGAGACCTGTAGGTTTAGAGGGAGTAAGACCTGTAGGTTTAGAGGGAATCAGACCTGTAGGTTTAGAGGGAGTGAGACTTGTAGGTTTAGAGGGAATGAGACCTGTAGGTTTAGAGGGAGTAAGACCTGTAGGTTTAGAGGGAGTAAGACCTGTAGGTTTAGAGGGAATGAGACCTGTAGGTTTAGAGGGAGTAAGACCTGTAGGTTTAGAGGCAGTGAGACCTGTAGGTTTAGAGGGAGTGAGACCTGTAGGTTTAGAGGGAATGAGACCTGTAGGTTTAGAGGGAGTAAGACCTGTAGGTTTAGAGGGAATGAGACCTGTAGGTTTAAAGGGAGTGAGACCTGTAGGTTTAGAGGGAATAAGACCTGTAGGTTTAGAGGGAATAAGACCTGTAGGTTTAGAGGGAATGAGACCTGTAGGTTTAGAGGGAATGAGACCTGTAGGTTTAGAGGGAATGAGACCTGTAGGTTTAGAGGGAGTAAGACCTGTAGGTTTAGAGGGAATGAGACCTGTAGGTTTAGAGGGAATGAGACCTGTAGGTTTAGAGGGAATGAGACCTGTAGGTTTAGAGGGAATGAGACCTGTAAGTTTAGAGGGAATGAGACCTGTACGTTTAGAGGGAATGAGACCTGTAGGTTTAGAGGGAATGAGACCTGTAGGTTTAGAGGGAGTGAGACCTGTAGGTTTAGAGGGAGTAAGACCTGTAGGTTTAGAGGGAATGAGACCTGTAGGTTTAGAGGGAATGAGACCTGTAGGTTTAGAGGGAATGAGACCTGTAGGTTTAGAGGGAATGAGACCTGTAGGTTTAGAGGGAATGAGACCTGTAGGTTTAGAGGGAATGAGACCTGTAGGTTTAGAGGGAATGAGACCTGTAAGTTTAGAGGGAATGAGACCTGTACGTTTAGAGGGAATGAGACCTGTAGGTTTAGAGGGAGTGAGACCTGCAGGGTAGAGAGAGAATGAATAAAGACTGCCTCACATTTGAGCTCTGCATGTATCATGGTGATCCTTCAGGAGGGAAACCGAGGTTGACAGCTTTAACTCTGCTTTACTCAAACCCTGTCCCGGTGACTTTACACGGGTCAGTTCCTGCTATCCCCCAAACACCATGTTGATCTCCTCTCAGGCTGAATACCCCCTAACCCCTCTACCTCAAATGGGTCAGTTCCTGCTATCCCCCAAACACCATGTTAATCTCCTCTCAGGCTGAATACCCCCTAACCCCTCTACCTCAAATGGGTCAGTTCCTGCTATCCCCCAAACACCATGTTAATCTCCTCTCAGGAGGAAGGCCCCCTAACCCCTCTACCTCAAATGGGTCAGTTCCTGCTATCCCCCCAAACACCATGTTAATCTCCTCTCAGGCTGAATACCCCCTAACCCCTCTACCTCAAATGGGTCAGTTCCTGCTATCCCCCAAACACCATGTTAATCTCCTCTCAGGCTGAATACCCCCTAACCCCTCTACCTCAAATGGGTCAGTTCCTGCTATCCCCCCAAACACCATGTTGATCTCCTCTCAGGCTGAATACCCCCTAACCCCTCTACCTCAAATGGGTCAGTTCCTGCTATCCCCCCAAACACCATGTTAACCTCCTCTCAGGAGGAAGGCCCCCTAACCCCTCTACCTCAAATGGGTCAGTTCCTGCTATCCCTCCAAACACCATGTTAACCTCCTCTCAGGAGGAAGGCCCCCTAACCCCTCTACCTCAAATGGGTCAGTTCCTGCTATCCCCCAAACACCATGTTAACCTCCTCTCAGGAGGAAGACCCCCTAACCCCTCTACCTCAAATGGGTCAGTTCCTGCTATCCCCCCAAACACCATGTTAATCTCCTCTCAGGAGGAAGGCCCCCCTAACCCCTCTACCTCAAATGGGTCAGTTCCTGCTATCCCCCCAAACACCATGTTAACCTCCTCTCAGGAGGAAGGCCCCCTAACCCCTCTACCTCAAATGGGTCAGTTCCTGCTATCCCCCCAAACACCATGTTAATCTCCTCTCAGGCTGAATACCCCCTAACTAAGTAGCTTCTACTACTGAGCTGTTGTGTGAATACATATGGGCCCAGACCTTTAAGCGATCCGGGACAGGAACAACTGATCCTAAATCAGCACATCTTCTACTACTGAGCTGTTGTGTGAATACATATGGGCCCAGACCTTTAAGTGATCCGGGACAGGGACAACTGATCCTAAATCAGCACAGCTTCTACTACTGAGCTGTTGTGTGAATACATATGGGCCCAGACCTTTTAAGCGATCCGGGACAGGAACAACTGATCCTAAATCAGCACAGCTTCTACTACTGAGCTGTTGTGTGAATACATATGGGCCCAGACCTTTAAGCGATCCAGGACAGGGACAACTGATCCTAAATCAGCACAGCTTCTACTACTGAGCTGTTGTGTGAATACATATGGGCCCAGACCTTTAAGCGATCCGGGACAGGGACAACTGATCCTAAATCAGCACATCTTCTACTACTGAGCTGTTGTGTGAATACATATGGGCCCAGACCTTTAAGCGATCCAGGACAGGGACAACTGATCCTAAATCAGCACATCTTCTACTACTGAGCTGTTGTGTGAATACATATGGGCCCAGACCTTTAAGTGATCCAGGACAGGGACAACTGATCCTAAATCAGCACAGCTTCTACTACTGAGCTGTTGTGTGAATACATATGGGCCCAGACCTTTAAGCGATCCGGGACAGGGACAACTGATCCTAAATCAGCACAGCTTCTACTACTGAGCTGTTGTGTGAATACATATGGGCCCAGACCTTTAAGTGATCCGGGACAGGGACAACTGATCCTAAATCAGCACAGCTTCTACTACTGAGCTGTTGTGTGAATACATATGGGCCCAGACCTTATAAGCGATCCGGGACAGGGACAACTGATCCTAAATCAGCACAGCTTCTACTACTGAGCTGTTGTGTGAATACATATGGGCCCAGACCTTTAAGTGATCCGGGACAGGGACAACTGATCCTAAATCAGCACAGCTTCTACTACTGAGCTGTTGTGTGAATACATATGGGCCCAGACCTTTTAAGCGATCCGGGACAGGAACAACTGATCCTAAATCAGCACAGCTTCTACTACTGAGCTGTTGTGTGAATACATATGGGCCCAGACCTTTAAGCGATCCGGACAGGGACAACTGATCCTAAATCAGCACAGCTTCTACTACTGAGCTGTTGTGTGAATACATATGGGCCCAGAAACCAATGCCAACTTTTCTGTCAAATGACCGAAATGGTCCCTTTAAGTGAGGTCTGTGAAGACATTTAAGTGAGGTCTGCGAAGACATTTAAGTGAGGTCTGTGAAGACATTTAAGTGAGGTCTGTGAAGACATTTAAGTGAGGTCTGAACACATTTAAGTGAGGTCTGAAGACATTTAAGTAAGGTCTGTGAAGACATTTAAGTGAGGTCTGAAGACATGGGTACTGTGTGTGTGTGTGTGTGGTCTGTTTTCTAATGCTATGTGCTTTGTCCCAGTGTATGAATGTAAATCATAAAGACATCTACAGTGTTCAGTATCACATGGACAGGGGTCATGGTACCGTAAGCCTCTCTCTCTCTCTTTATAGTAGGAGCTGGCTGGAAGGTAAACTGCTGGTCTCTATTGAGATGTGTTGTATAGGAAAGCAGGCAGCAATAGTAGGGATCAGTGAGCTGATCGAAAGCAGGCGGAGACACACACACACACACACACACAGAAAGGAGGCTTCTCAGCAGCATGCCAGTCTATTCCTGCCCTTCTGTGAGGACGACCTGAGGCTGTTTCCTGACGGGAATTAACCAACACTAGTAATGTAGTGTTCAGTAAATAATGTACACAGATATATCCTCTGTGTGGAAGGGTGATGTGTTAGGCCTGGAGGACAACACAGTGGTAGACCTCCACAATACACTGGAGGACAACACACTGGAGGACAACACACTGGAGGACAACACAGTGGAGGACAACACACTGGAGGACAACACACTGGAGGACAACACAGTGGAGGACAACACAGTGGAGGACAACACAGTGATAGTCCTCCACAACACACTGGAGGACAAGACACTGGAGGACAAGACACTGGAGGACAAGACACTGGAGGACAAGACACTGGAGGACAAGACACTGGAGGACAAGACACTGGAGGACAAGACACTGGACAAGACACTGGAGGACAAGACACTGGAGGACAAGACACTGGAGGACAACACAGTGGTAGACCTCCACAACACAGTGGAGGACAACACACTGGAGGACAAGACACTGGAGGACAAGACACTGGAGGACAGCACAGTGGAGGACAACACACTGGAGGACAACACACTGGAGGACAACACAGTGGAGGACAACACAGTGGAGGACAATACACTGGAGAACAACACAGTGGAGGACAACACAGTGGAGGACAACACAGTGGAGGACAACACAGTGGAGGACAACACAGTGGAGGACAACACAGTGGAGGACAACACAGTGGAGGACAACACACTGGAGGACAACACACTGGAGGACAATACACTGGAGAACAATACACTGGAGAACAACACACTGGAGAACAACACAGTGATAGACCTCCACAATACACTGGTGGACAACACACTGGTGGACAACACACTGGTAGACCTCCACAACACAGTGGTAGACCTCCACAACACAGTGGTGGACAACACAGTGGAGGACAACACAGTGGAGGACAACACAGTGGAGGACAACACAGTGGAGGACAACACACTGGAGGACAATACACTGGAGGACAATACACTGGAGGACAACACACTGGTAGACCTCCACAACACAGTGGTAGACCTCCACAACACAGTGGTAGACCTCCACAACACAGTGGTAGACCTCCACAACACAGTGGTAGACCTCCACAACACAGTGGAAGACCTCCACAACACAGTGGTAGACCTCCACAACACAGTGGTAGACCTCCACAACACAGTGGAAGACCTCCACAACACAGTGGTAGACCACAGTGGTAGACCTCCACAACACAGTGGTAGACCTCCACAACACAGTGGTAGACCTCCACAATAAACACACACCCAGAAGTGAAGTGAGGACAGCTGCTCCTCAATCACTCAGATTTAACCAACAACTAAGAGGTTGTTGCTGGAGGTTAGGTTGAACTTGACAAGACACTGGAGGACAAGACACTGGAGGACAAGACACTGGAGGACAAGACACTGGAGGACAAGACACTGGAGGACAAGACACTGGAGGACAAGACACTGGAGGACAAGACACTGGAGGACAAGACACTGGAGGACAAGACACTGGAGGACAAGACACTGGAGGACAAGACACTGGAGGACAAGACACTGGAGGACAAGACACTGGAGGACAAGACACTGGAGGACAAGACACTGGAGGACAAGACACTGGAGGACAACACAGTGGAGGACAACACAGTGGTAGACCTGCACAACACACTGGAGGACAAGACACTGGAGGACAAGACACTGGAGGACAACACACTGGAGGACAGCACACTGGAGGACAGCACACTGGAGGACAGCACACTGGAGGACAACACACTGGAGGACAACACACTGGAGGACAACACAGTGATATACCTCCACAACACAGTGGAGGACAACACAGTGGAGGACAACACAGTGGAGGACAACACAGTGGAGGACAACACAGTGGAGGACAATACACTGGAGGACAATACACTGGAGGACAATACACTGGAGGACAACACACTGGAGGACAATACACTGGAGAACAATACACTGGAGGACAACACACTGGAGAACAACACAGTGGTAGACCTCCACAACACAGTGGTAGACCTCCACAACACAGTGGTAGACCTCCACAACACAGTGGTAGACCTCCACAACACAGTGGTGGACCTCCACAACACAGTGGAAGACCTCCACAACACAGTGGAAGACCTCCACAACACAGTGGTAGACCTCCACAACACAGTGGTAGACCTCCACAACACAGTGGTGGACCTCCACAACACAGTGGAAGACCTCCACAACACAGTGGAAGACCTCCACAACACAGTGGAAGACCTCCACAACACAGTGGTAGACCACAGTGGTAGACCTCCACAACACAGTGGTAGACCTCCACAACACAGTGGTAGACCTCCACAATAAACACACACCCAGAAGTGAAGTGAGGACAGCTGCTCCTCAATCACTCAGATTTAACCAACAACTAAGAGGTTGTTGCTGGAGGTTAGGTTGAACTTGACAAGACACTGGAGGACAAGACACTGGAGGACAAGACACTGGAGGACAAGCCACTGGAGGACAAGCCACTGGAGGACAACACACTGGAGGACAACACACTGGAGGACAACACACTGGAGGACAACACAGTGGTAGACCTCCACAACACAGTGGAGGACAACACACTGGAGGACAACACAGTGGAGGACAATACACTGGAGGACAATACACTGGAGGACAACACACTGGAGGACAATACACTGGAGAACAATACACTGGAGAACAACACACTGGAGAACAACACAGTGATAGACCTCCACAATACACTGGTGGACAACACACTGGTGGACAACACACTGGTAGACCTCCACAACACAGTGGTATACCTCCACAACACAGTGGTATACCTCCACAACACAGTGGTAGACCTCCACAACACAGTGGTAGACCTCCACAACACAGTGGTAGACCTCCACAACACAGTGCTAGACCTCCACAACACAGTGGAAGACCTCCACAACACAGTGGTAGACCTCCACAACACAGTGATAGACCTCCACAACACAGTGGAAGACCTCCACAACACAGTGGTAGACCTCCACAACACAGTGATAGACCTCCACAACACAGTGGTGGACCTCCACAACACAGTGATAGACCTCCACAACACAGTGGTAGACCTCCACAACACAGTGGAAGACCTCCACAACACAGTGGTAGACCACAGTGGTAGACCTCCACAACACAGTGGTAGACCTCCACAATAAACACACACCCAGAAGTGAAGTGAGGATAGCTGCTAGTCGATAGAATGGAGATTCACCTCAATCACTCAGATTTAACCAACAACTAAGAGGTTGTTGCTGGAGGTTAGGTTGAACTCTACATCTGTGTTGTCTGACAGTGGATTGTGTTGTAGGTTAGGTTGAACTCTACAGCTGTGTTGTTGGAGGTTAGGTTGAACTCTACATCTGTGTTGTTGTGGATTGTGTTGTAGGTTAGGTTGAACTCTACATCTGTGTGGTTGTGGATTGTGTTGTAGGTTAGGTTGAACTCTACATCTGTGTTGTTGTGGATTGTTTTGTAGGTTAGGTTGAACTCTACAGCTGTGTTGTTGTGAATTGTTTTGTGTGCTTCCATTAAGATCAAAGCTTGCGTCCCAAATGGCAGGATATTCCCTATATAGTTCCCTACATTTGACCAGGGCCCTATGAAGGATACAAGTGACATTTGGGGCAAAGGTCAAAGTTTCTGGGGTTCCTGTGGTGCTGTGCTTCTTACAATACTTCCTGCTGAACAACAGAGCGTCCCTTCTCCTCGTGTGTGTGTGTGTGTGTGTGTGTGTGTGTGTCACAATGAGAGGAGTGATCAAGGAGGAGAGAAGCAATCGGGTGGTGTTGTGTTGCTGAGGCTACCAGTGACTGAGGCTGTGCGGGTGGATGAATACAGTAAGAGAAGGAGAGACTGATACCTGGGCTGGCTAAATACAGTAAGGGAAGGAGTGACTGATATCTGGGCTGGCTGAATACAGTAAGGGAAGGAGAGACTGATACCTGGGCTGGCTGAATACAGTAAGAGAAGGAGAGACTGATACCTGGGCTGGCTGAATACAGTAAGGGAAGGAGAGACTGATACCTGGGCTGGCTGAATACAGTAAGAGAAGGAGAGACTGATACCTGGGCTGGCTAAATACAGTAAGGGAAGGAGAGACTGATACCTGGGCTGGCTAAATACAGTAAGGGAAGGAGTGACTGATATCTGGGCTGGCTGAATACAGTAAGGGAAGGAGTGACTGATACCTGAGCTGGCTGAATACAGTAAGGGAAGGAGAGACTGATACCTGGGCTGGCTGAATACAGTAAGAGAAGGAGAGACTGATACCTGGGCTGGCTGAATACAGTAAGAGAATGAGAGACTGATACCTGGGCTGGCTGAATACAGTAAGAGAAGGAGAGACTGATACCTGGGCTGGCTGAATACAGTAAGAGAAGGAGAGACTGATACCTGGGCTGGCTGAATACAGTAAGGGAAGGAGAGACTGATACCTGGGCTGGCTGAATACAGTAAGAGAAGGAGAGACTGATACCTGGGCTGGCTGAATACAGTAAGAGAAGGAGAGACTGATACCTGGGCTGGCTGAATACAGTAAGAGAAGGAGAGACTGATACATGGGCTGGCTGAATACAGTAAGAGAAGGAGAGACTGATACCTGGGCTGGTTGAATACAGTAAGGGAAGGAGAGACTGATACCTGGGCTGGCTGAATACAGTAAGGGAAGGAGAGACTGATACCTGGGCTGGCTGAATACAGTAAGGGAAGGAGAGACTGATACCTGGGCTGGCTGAATACAGTAAGAGAAGGAGAGACTGATACCTGGGCTGGCTGAATACAGTAAGAGAAGGAGAGACTGATACCTGGGCTGGCTGAATACAGTAAGAGAAGGAGAGACTGATACCTGGGCTGGCTGAATACAGTAAGGGAAGGAGAGACTGATACCTGGGCTGGCTGAATACAGTAAGAGAAGGAGAGACTGATACCTGGGCTGGCTGAATACAGTAAGAGAAGGAGAGACTGATACCTGGGCTGGCTGAATACAGTAAGGGAAGGAGAGACTGATACCTGGGCTGGCTGAATACAGTAAGGGAAGGAGAGACTGATACCTGGGCTGGCTGAATACAGTAAGAGAAGGAGAGACTGATACCTGGGCTGGCTGAATACAGTAAGAGAAGGAGAGACTGATACCTGGGCTGGCTGAATACAGTAAGAGAAGGAGAGACTGATACCTGGGCTGGCTGAATACAGTAAGAGAAGGAGAGACTGATACCTGGGCTGGCTGAATACAGTAAGGGAAGGAGAGACTGATACCTGGGCTGGCTGAATACAGTAAGGGAAGGAGAGACTGATACCTGGGCTGGCTGAATACAGTAAGAGAAGGAGAGACTGATACCTGGGCTGGCTGAATACAGTAAGGGAAGGAGAGACTGATACCTGGGCTGGCTGAATACAGTAAGAGAAGGAGAGACTGATACCTGGGCTGGCTGAATACAGTAAGAGAAGGAGAGACTGATACCTGGGCTGGCTGAATACAGTAAGAGAAGGAGAGACTGATACCTGGGCTGGCTGAATACAGTAAGGGAAGGAGAGACTGATACCTGGGCTGGCTGAATACAGTAAGAGAAGGAGAGACTGATACCTGGGCTGGCTGAATACAGTAAGAGAAGGAGAGACTGATACCTGGGCTGGCTGAATACAGTAAGAGAAGGAGAGACTGATACCTGGGCTGGCTGAATACAGTAAGAGAAGGAGAGACTGATACCTGGGCTGGCTGAATACAGTAAGAGAAGGAGAGACTGATACCTGGGCTGGCTGAATACAGTAAGGGAAGGAGAGACGGATACCTGGGCTGGCTGAATACAGTAAGAGAAGGAGAGACTGATACCTGGGCTGGCTGAATACAGTAAGGGAAGGAGAGACTGATACCTGGGCTGGCTGAATACAGTAAGGGAAGGAGAGACTGATACCTGGGCTGGCTGAATACAGTAAGAGAAGGAGAGACTGATACCTGGGCTGGCTGAATACAGTAAGAGAAGGAGAGACTGATACCTGGGCTGGCTGAATACAGTAAGGGAAGGAGAGACTGATACCTGGGCTGGTTGAATACAGTAAGAGAAGGAGAGACTGATACCTGGGCTGGTTGAATACAGTAAGGGAAAAAAAAGTTCCAAAAGAGTTCTTCAGGTGTCCCCATAGAATAAATCAAATCAAATGTATTTATAAAGCCCTTCGTACATCAGCTGATGTCTCAAAGTGCTGTACAGAAACCCAGCCTAAAACCCCCAACAGGAAGCAATGCAGGTGTAGAAGCACGGTGGCTAGGAAAAACTCCCTAGAAAGGCCAGAACCTAGGAAGAAACCTAGAGAGGAACCAGGCTCTGAGGGGTGGCCTGTCCTCTTCTGGCTGTACCAGGTGGAGATTAGAAACCTAGAGAGGAACCAGGCTCTGAGGGGTGGCCAGTCCTCTTCTGGATGTGCCGAATGGAGATTAGAAACCTAGAGAGGAACCAGGCTCTGAGGGGTGGCCAGTCCTCTTCTGGCTGTACCAGGTGGAGATTAGAAACCTAGAGAGGAACCAGGCTATGAGGGGTGGCCAGTCCTCTTCTGGCTGTACCAGGTGGAGATTATAAACCTAGAGAGGAACCAGGCTATGTGGGGTGGCCTGTCCTCTTCTGGCTGTACCAGGTGGAGATTAGAAACCTAGAGAGGAACCAGGCTATGAGGGGTGGCCAGTCCTCTTCTGGCTGTACCAGGTGGAGATTAGAAACCTAGAGAGGAACCAGGCTCTGAGGGGTGGCCAGTCCTCTTCTGGATGTGCCGAATGGAGATTAGAAACCTAGAGAGGAACCAGGCTCTGAGGGGTGGCCAGTCCTCTTCTGGCTGTACCAGGTGGAGATTAGAAACCTAGAGAGGAACCAGGCTATGAGGGGTGGCCAGTCCTCTTCTGGCTGTACCAGGTGGAGATTAGAAACCTAGAGAGGAACCAGGCTATGAGGGGTGGCCAGTCCTCTTCTGGATGTGCCAGGTGGAGATTAGAAACCTAGAGAGGAACCAGGCTATGAGGGGTGGCCAGTCCTCTTCTGGCTGTACCAGGTGGAGATTATAAACCTAGAGAGAGGAACCGGGCTCTGAGAGGAGGCCAGTCCTCTTCTGGCTGTGCCAGGTGGAGATTATAAACCTAGAGAGGAACCAGGCTCTGAGGGGTGGCCAGTCCTCTTCTGGCTGTACCAGGTAGAGATTATAAACCTAGAGAGGAACCAGGCTCTGAGGGGTGGCCAGTCCTCTTCTGGATGTGCTGGGTGGAGATTATGGCCACGAAGGCCTGATTGTTCTTCCCTTTTTAGTTCCATGTAGAACATTTTCCACAGAGGGTTCTACCTGGAACTCAAAAGGGTTCTACCTGGAACTCAAAAGGGTTCTACATGGAACTCAAAAGGGTTCTACCTGGAACCAAAAAGGATTCTTCGGAGGGTAGTTCTATGGGGACAGCCGAAGAACCCTTTTAGGTTCTAGATAGCACCATTTGTAAGGAGGAGAGACTTGGCTCTCTGAATACTGTAGAGGACGATGCTGAAACGAAGCTGTTTCTGAAACCCTGGCTCTGTCCTTGGTACACTTTCAGGTACAGCCGTGGACTTAGACAGGGTCTCTCACAGGGTTGGGGAAGGGGGCAGGCAAAAGCCCCACTTTTTTTTCTCCATTGGAGGGCCAAGACCCCAACTTAATTCTTAACACTGTTTCCACTCCCCAACAACCTGCCTCTCAGAGGATCTAGAGAGTAACCTTACGCCATATCCCTCCGCTCTGTATTCATTCTGGTGCGTTCTTCATGCCTGGGCAAGTGTGTATTTTAGGTTCTGTTCTCGGCTGCCTGGTCTTATACCCAGGACGTGTGGGTGTGTTGAGACGACTGGGGGTGTGGCTGTGAAACACTTCCTGTTAGTACACACCCTGTCACACACACACACACTCAGGCGTTGTGCATACTGCTGACTCGTGTGTGTGTGTGTGTGTGTGTGTGTGTGTGTGTGTGTGTGTGTGTGTGTGTGTGTGTGTGTGTGTGTGTGTGTGTGTGTGTGTGTGTGTGTGTGTGTGTGTGTGTGTGTGTGTGTGTGCGCGCGTAAGCCTCAAGGCAAGATGCAAGGCAACACCTCACTGATAACCAGTCACCACCAGGACATTACAGGAAGGACAAAGAGGTTATAATTAGCATGTTTCTTGTAGCTGGGTGTTGCCAGTGTTTTCCATAGCACCATAAAGCTACCTCTGATTAGCATGTAGCTGGGTGTTGACAGTGTTTACCACAGCACCATAAAGCTACCTCTGATTAGCATGTAGCTGGGTGTTGACAGTGTTTACCACAGCACCATAAAGCTACCTCTGATTAGCATGTAGCTGGGTGTTGACAGTGTTTACCACAGCACCATAAAGCTACCTCTGATTAGCATGTAGCTGGGTGTTGACAGTGTTTACCACAGCACCATAAAGCTATCTCTGATTAGCATGTAGCTGGGTGTTGACAGTGTTTACCACAGCACCATAAAGCTACCTCTGATTAGCATGTCGCTGGGTGTTGACAGTGTTTACCACAGCACCATAAAGCTACCTCTGATTAGCATGTCGCTGGGTGTTGACAGTGTTTACCACAGCACCATAAAGCTACCTCTGATTAGCATGTAGCTGGGTGTTGACAGTGTTTACCACAGCACCATAAAGCTACCTCTGATTAGCGTGTTTCAGAGATACTGTTGTTTTGCCAGTTGTAAAGCAAAAAAGGTGTGTGACACAAAGCCAACGGTCTGACATGTTATCATCATCAACAACAACAACAAACGCACCAGTTAAAGGTACGAGTCATTAGTGTGATTTGCAGATTACAGGAAGATAGTTAGATGGCATAGTCCTCCTCTTCAGCTAGCCCGACCTCCTACAGAACGCAAATGATGAGTCGTTAACAGACTTTGATTACTTCTGTTGAAGGTCTTTGAATTTCTTTAAGATTTTTGGAAATAATAACTTTTTTTTTTTTTAATTAACATTTCTGCCCGACGGAGCAGATGTGATGTCATCGGTTCTTCTGCTGTTTGATGCCGTGCAACCGTGGTAATTATTATCGTTCATAGCCCCACCAAAAACACACATGGCAGTGTGTCAAGTAACGATCAGGGCACATTTTTGGCATGAATTGCTTTGCAAAAGTGTTTGATTGTAAATGGAAACATTTCTCTCAGAAAGAGTTCCTGTCCTATCAAAGCTCTTAACTTAAAAACTGAGAGGAAAATATAACTACAGTCTTCTGTCTGTCTGTATATTACTGTTGTAATGAACCATTAACTAGTCTTCTGTCTGTCTGTATATTACTGTTGTTGTTGTAATGAACCATTAACTAGTCTTCTGTCTGTCTGTATATTACTGTTGTTGTAATGAACCATTAACTAGTCTTCTGTCTGTCTGTATATTACTGTTGTTGTAATGAACCATTAACTAGTCTTCTGTCTGTCTGTATATTACTGTTGTTGTTGTAATGAACCATTAACTAGTCTTCTGTCTGTATATTACTGTTGTAATGAACCATTAACTAGTCTTCTGTCTGTCTGTATATTACTGTTGTTGTTGCTGTGAAACATTAACTAGTCTTCTGTCTGTCTGTATATTACTGTTGTAATGAACCATTAACTAGTCTTCTGTCTGTCTGTATATTACTGTTGTAATGAACCATTAACTAGTCTTCTGTCTGTCTGTATATTACTGTTGTTGTAATGAATCATTAACTAGTCTTCTGTCTGTCTGTATATTACTGTTGTAATGAACCATTAACTAGTCTTCTGTCTGTCTGTATATTACTGTTGTTGTAATGAACCATTAACTAGTCTTCTGTCTGTCTGTATATTACTGTTGTTGTAATGAACCATTAACTAGTCTTCTGTCTGTATATTACTGTTGTTGTAATGAACCATTAACTAGTCTTCTGTCTGTCTGTATATTACTGTTGTTGTAATGAACCATTAACTAGTCTTCTGTCTGTGTATTACTGTTGTTGGAATGAACCATTAACTAGTCTTCTGTCTGTCTGTATATTACTGTTGTTGTAATGAACCATTAACTAGTCTTCTGTCTGTCTGTATATTACTGTTGTTGTAATGAACCATTAACTAGTCTTCTGTCTGTCTGTGTATTACTGTTGTTGTAATGAACCATTAACTAGTCTTCTGTCTGTATATTACTGTTGTTGTAATGAAACATTAACTAGTCTTCTGTCTGTCTGTATATTACTGTTGTTGTAATGAACCATTAACTAGTCTTCTGTCTGTATATTACTGTTGTAATGAACCATTAACTAGTCTTCTGTCTGTCTGTATATTACTGTTGTTGTAATGAAACATTAACTAGTCTTCTGTCTGTCTGTATATTACTGTTGTTGTAATGAACCATTAACTAGTCTTCTGTCTGTATATTACTGTTGTAATGAACCATTAACTAGTCTTCTGTCTGTCTGTATATTACTGTTGTTGTAATGAACCATTAACTAGTCTTCTGTCTGTATATTACTGTTGTAATGAAACATTAACTAGTCTTCTGTCTGTCTGTATATTACTGTTGTAATGAACCATTAACTAGTCTTCTGTCTGTCTGTATATTACTGTTGTAATGAAACATTAACTAGTCTTCTGTCTGTCTGTATATTACTGTTGTTGTAATGAACCATTAACTAGTCTTCTGTCTGTATATTACTGTTGTAATGAACCATTAACTAGTCTTCTGTCTGTCTGTATATTACTGTTGTTGTAATGAACCATTAACTAGTCTTCTGTCTGTCTGTATATTACTGTTGTAATGAACCATTAACTAGTCTTCTGTCTGTCTGTATATTACTGTTGTAATGAAACATTAACTAGTCTTCTGTCTGTCTGTATATTACTGTTGTTGTAATGAAACATTAACTAGTCTTCTGTCTGTGTCACGTCCTGACCTTAGCTCCTTTTTTGTATGTCTCTATTTTAGGTTGGTCAGGGTGTGAGTTGGGGTGGGCATTCTATGTTTGTATTTCTATGTGTTTGGCCTGGTATGGTTCCCAATCAGAGGCAGCTGTCAATCGTTGTCTCTGATTGAGAACCATACTTAGGCAGCCTTTTTTCGCCCTTGAGTTGTGGGTAGTTGTTTTCTGTTTCTGTCTCTGTACCAGACAGGACTGTTTCGTTTGTTCCGTTTTTGTTATTTTTGTTCTAGTGTTCAGTGTAATTATAAGATCATGAACACGTACTGCGCTGCATATTGGTCCGATCCTTCCTCCTCCTCAGAAGAGGAAGACAACAATCATTGCAGCGCAGCAGTAATACAATGTAGTCTAGACCCATCTATACCCATCTAGACCCATCTAGACCCATCTAGACCCATCTATACCCATCTATACCCATCTAGACCCATCTATACCCATCTAGACCCATCTATACCCATCTAGACCCATCTAGACCCATCTATACCCATATAGACCCATCTAGACCCATCTAGACCCATCTAGACCCATCTATACCCATCTATACCCATCTATACCCATCTATACCTATATATACCCATCTAGACCCATCTATACTCATCTATACCCATCTATACTCATCTATACTCATCTATACCCATCTATACCCATCTAGACCCATCTAGACCCATCTAGACCCATCTATACCATCTATACCATCTATACCATCTAGACCCATCTAGACCCATCTAGACCCATCTATACCCATCTATACCCATCTATACCCATCTAGACCCATCTAGACCCATATATACCATCTAGACCCATCTAGACCCATCTACACCCATTTAGACCCATATATACCCATCTAGACCCATATATAGCCATCTAGACCCATCTACACCCATATATACCCATCTATATCCATCTACACCCATCTATATCCATCTAGACCCATCTAGACCCATCTATACCCATCTATACCCATCTATACCCATCTACACCCATATATACCCATCTAGACCCATCTACACCCATCTATATCCATCTAGACCCATCTAGACCCATCTAGACCCATCTATACCCATCTATACCCATCTAGACCCATCTAGACCCATCTAGACCCATCTACCCCGGGAGAATGTACACAAGATCAGATGAGAATGAAATGTACAGCAGTAGATATCTTACAGTGAGCTGTGTTGAGAATCCAGTGTATAAATACATAAGCAGTGTGTGTGTGTGTGTGTGTGTGAGTATGAGGTGTGTTTGATAGCTTGTGTGAGTGACTGTGTATCACCTGGTAGACGGCTAGGGATGGCCGTTCAACAGTCTGGTGGTGATAGAAGCTGTTCAACAGTCTGATGGTGATAGAAGCTGTTCAACAGTCTGATGGTAATAGAAGCTGTTCAACAGTCTGATGGAGATAGAAGCTGTTCAACAGTCTGATGGAGATAGAAGCTGTTCAACAGTCTGATGGTAATAGAAGCTGTTCAACAGTCTGATGGTAATAGAAGCTGTTCAACAGTCTGATGGAGATAGAAGCTGTTCAACAGTCTGATGGAGATAGAAGCTGTTCAACAGTCTGATGGAGATAGAAGCTGTTCAACAGTCTGATGGTGATAGAAGCTGTTCAACAGTCTGATGGTGATAGAAGCTGTTCAACAGTCTGATGGTGATAGAAGCTGTTCAACAGTCTGATGGTCTGGTGATAGAAGCTGTTCAACAGTCTGATGGTGATAGAAGCTGTTCAACAGTCTGATGGTGATAGAAGCTGTTCAACAGTCTGATGGTGATAGAAGCTGTTCAACAGTCTGATGGTCTGGTGATAGAAGCTGTTCAACAGTCTGATGGTCTGGTAATAGAAGCTGTTCAACAGTCTGATGGTCTGGTGATAGAAGCTGTTCAACAGTCTGATGGTAATAGAAGCTGTTCAACAGTCTGATGGTAATAGAAGCTGTTCAACAGTCTGATGGTCTGGTGATAGAAGCTGTTCAACAGTCTGATGGTGATAGAAGCTGTTCAACAGTCTGATGGTCTGGTAATAGAAGCTGTTCAACAGTCTGATGGTAATAGAAGCTGTTTAACAGTCTGATGGTGATAGAAGCTGTTCAACAGTCTGATGGTGATAGAAGCTGTTCAACAGTCTGATGGTCTGGTAATAGAAGCTGTTCAACAGTCTGATGGTAATAGAAGCTGTTTAACAGTCTGATGGTGATAGAAGTTGTTCAACAGTCTGATGGTGATAGAAGCTGTTCAACAGTCTGATGGTGATAGAAGCTGTTCAACAGTCTGATGGTCTGGTGATAGAAGCTGTTCAACAGTCTGATGGTGATAGAAGCTGTTCAACAGTCTGATGGTGATAGAAGCTGTTCAACAGTCTGATGGTGATAGAAGCTGTTCAACAGTCTGATGGTAATAGAAGCTGTTCAACAGTCTGATGCTGATAGAAGCTGTTCAACAGTCTGATGGTCTGGTAATAGAAGCTGTTCAACAGTCTGATGGTGATAGAAGCTGTTCAACAGTCTGATGCTGATAGAAGCTGTTCAACAGTCTGATGGTAATAGAAGCTGTTCAACAGTCTGATGGTGATAGAAGCTGTTCAACAGTCTGATGGTCTGGTGATAGAAGCTGTTCAACAGTCTGATGGTCTGGTAATAGAAGCTGTTCAACAGTCTGATGGTGATAGAAGCTGTTCAACAGTCTGATGGTAATAGAAGCTGTTCAACAGTCTGATGGTCTGGTGATAGAAGCTGTTCAACAGTCTGATGGTAATAGAAGCTGTTCAACAGTCTGATGCTGATAGAAGCTGTTCAACAGTCTGATGCTGATAGAAGCTGTTCAACAGTCTGATGGTAATAGAAGCTGTTCAACAGTCTGATGGTGATAGAAGCTGTTTAACAGTCTGATGGTAATAGAAGCTGTTCAACAGTCTGATGGTGATAGAAGCTGTTTAACAGTCTGATGGTGATAGAAGCTGTTCAACAGTCTGATGGTCTGGTGATAGAAGCTGTTCAACAGTCTGATGGTAATAGAAGCTGTTCAACAGTCTGATGGTGATAGAAGCTGTTCAACAGTCTGATGCTGATAGAAGCTGTTCAACAGTCTGATGGTAATAGAAGCTGTTCAACAGTCTGATGGTAATAGAAGCTGTTCAACAGTCGTATGGTTATAGAAGCTGTTCAACAGTCTGATGGTGATAGAAGCTGTTCAACAGTCTGATGGTAATAGAAGCTGTTCAACAGTCTGATGGTAATAGAAGCTGTTCAACAGTCTGATGGTGATAGAAGCTGTTCAACAGTCTGATGGTGATATAAGCTGTTCAACAGTCTGATGGTAATAGAAGCTGTTCAACAGTCTGATGGTAATAGAAGCTGTTCAACAGTCTGATGGTAATAGAAGCTGTTCAACAGTCTGATGGTAATAGAAGCTGTTCAACAGTCTGATGGTAATAGAAGCTGTTCAACAGTCTGATGCTGATAGAAGCTGTTCAACAGTCTGATGCTGATAGAAGCTGTTCAACAGTCTGATGGTAATAGAAGCTGTTCAACAGTCTGATGGTGATAGAAGCTGTTTAACAGTCTGATGGTAATAGAAGCTGTTCAACAGTCTGATGGTGATAGAAGCTGTTTAACAGTCTGATGGTGATAGAAGCTGTTCAACAGTCTGATGGTCTGGTGATAGAAGCTGTTCAACAGTCTGATGGTAATAGAAGCTGTTCAACAGTCTGATGGTGATAGAAGCTGTTCAACAGTCTGATGGTAATAGAAGCTGTTCAACAGTCTGATGGTGATAGAAGCTGTTCAACAGTCTGATGGTAATAGAAGCTGTTCAACAGTCTGATGGTAATAGAAGCTGTTCAACAGTCTGATGGTGATAGAAGCTGTTCAACAGTCTGATGGTAATAGAAGCTGTTCAACAGTCTGATGGTGATAGAAGCTGTTCAACAGTCTGATGGTAATAGAAGCTGTTCAACAGTCTGATGGTTATAGAAGCTGTTCAACAGTCTGATGGTTATAGAAGCTGTTCAACAGTCTGATGGTGATAGAAGCTGTTCAACAGTCTGATGCTGATAGAAGCTGTTCAACAGTCTGATGGTAATAGAAGCTGTTCAACAGTCTGATGGTGATAGAAGCTGTTCAACAGTCTGATGGTAATAGAAGATGTTCAACAGTCTGATGGTGATAGAAGCTGTTCAACAGTCTGATGGTGATAGAAGCTGTTCAACAGTCTGATGGTCTGGTGATAGAAGCTGTTCAACAGTCTGATGGTCTGGTAATAGAAGCTGTTCAACAGTCTGATGGTGATAGAAGCTGTTCAACAGTCTGATGGTAATAGAAGCTGTTCAACAGTCTGATGGTCTGGTGATAGAAGCTGTTCAACAGTCTGATGGTAATAGAAGCTGTTCAACAGTCTGATGCTGATAGAAGCTGTTCAACAGTCTGATGCTGATAGAAGCTGTTCAACAGTCTGATGGTAATAGAAGCTGTTCAACAGTCTGATGGTGATAGAAGCTGTTTAACAGTCTGATGGTAATAGAAGCTGTTCAACAGTCTGATGGTGATAGAAGCTGTTTAACAGTCTGATGGTGATAGAAGCTGTTCAACAGTCTGATGGTCTGGTGATAGAAGCTGTTCAACAGTCTGATGGTCTGGTGATAGAAGCTGTTCAACAGTCTGATGGTGATAGAAGCTGTTCAACAGTCTGATGCTGATAGAAGCTGTTCAACAGTCTGATGGTGATAGAAGCTGTTCAACAGTCTGATGGTGATAGAAGCTGTTCAACAGTCTGATGGTCTGGTGATAGAAGCTGTTCAACAGTCTGATGGTGATAGAAGCTGTTCAACAGTCTGATGGTAATAGAAGCTGTTCAACAGTCTGATGGTAATAGAAGCTGTTTAACAGTCTGATGGTGATAGAAGCTGTTCAACAGTCTGATGGTGATAGAAGCTGTTCAACAGTCTGATGGTTATAGAAGCTGTTTAACAGTCTGGTGGTGATAGAAGCTGTTCAACAGTCTGATGGTAATAGAAGCTGTTTAACAGTCTGATGGTGATAGAAGCTGTTTAACAGTCTGATGGTGATAGAAGCTGTTCAACAGTCTGATGGTGATAGAAGCTGTTCAACAGTCTGATGGTGATAGAAGCTGTTCAACAGTCTGATGGTAATAGAAGCTGTTCAACAGTCTCGGTCTTGGTTCCTGATGTACCTGTACTGTCTCTGTCTGTTAGATGGTAGCAGGGTGAACAGTTCATGGCTGAATGTAGTCAGGACACCAGGGATAACACCACTACTCGTATGATAAGTACCATGGGATCTTTAGTGACCACAGAGAGTCAGGACACCAGGGTTAACACCACTACTCTGACCACAGAGAGTCAGGACACCACTACTCTGACCACAGAGAGTCAGGACACCACTACTCTGACCACAGAGAGTCAGGACACCACTACTCTGACCACAGAGAGTCAGGACACCACTACTCTGACCACAGAGAGTCAGGACACCACTACTCTGACCACAGAGAGTCAGGACACCACTACTCTGACCACAGAGAGTCAGGACACCAGGGTTAACACCACTACTCTGATCACAGAGAGTCAGGACACCAGGATTAACACCATTACTCTTATGATAAGTACCACGGGATCTTTAGTGACCACAGAGAGTCAGGACACCAGGGTTAACACCACTACTCTGACCACAGAGAGTCAGGACACCAGGGTTAACACCACTACTCTTATGATAAGTACCATGGGATCTTTAGTGACCACAGAGAGTCAGGACACCCGTTTAACATCCCATCTGAAAGACAGCACCCTACACAGGGCAATGTCCCCAATCACTGCCCTGGGATATTTATTTTTTAGACTAGAGAAAAGAGTGCCCCCTACTGTCCCTCCAACACCACTTCCAGCAGCATCTGGTCTCCCATCCAGGGACCAACTAGGACCAACTCTGCTTAGCTTTAGAGGCAAACTAGCATTGGGATGCAAGGTGGTATACTGCTGGCTTATATAGTGCTCTACATTTGACCAGAGCCCTATGCCCTGGTGAAAAGTAGTGCTCCATGCAGGGAATAGGGTGGCATTTTGGCATGCAGACTCAGAGGGAAAGCAGAAGTCCTGGAGGCACTGGGTTAGGGTAGAGGGAAAGCAGAAGTCCTGGAGGCACTGGGTTAGGGTAGAGGGAAAGCAGAAGTCCTGGAGGCACTGGGTTAGGGTAGAGGGAAAGCAGAAGTCCTGGAGACAATAGTCAGACAGCATAGGGCTGCTATATGACCCAGGCTCTGAGAGACAGACACAGAGGAGCACGCTGGTGACTCACTTCAAACCACAATGTGTTTGTCACTTTCAATAAAGATCTGAGGTTTTGAATCCTGTTGGTCTATTTTTAATGGAGGTGCCACCTCTCTCTGTCTCTCTGTCTCTGTCTATCAATTCAATTTAAGGGATTTACTGGCATGGGAAAAATATGTTTACATTGCCAAAGCAAGTGAAATAGATAATAAACAAAACAATATAAAGTGAAAGGTAAACATTATACTCACAAAAGTTCCAAAGGAATAGAAACATTTCAAAAGTCATGTTATGTCTCTATACAGTGTTGTTACAATGTGCCCCCCTCTCTCTCTGTCTCTCTGTCTCTCTCTCTCTCTCTCTCTCTCTCTGTCTCTCTCTCTCTCTCTCTCTCTCTCTCTCTGCACTCTCTCTCTCTCTCTCTCTCTCTCTGTCTCTCTCTCTCTCTCTCTGTCTCTCTCTCTCTCTCTCTCTCTCTGTCTCTGTCTCTCTCTCTCTCTCTGTCTCTCTCTCTGTCTCTCTCTCTGTCTGTCTCTCTCTCTCTCTCGATTAAAAGGAAGAGAGCTCCATCAGTCTCATAGTCTCCAGCCCTGCCTGGCACCAAATCCCCACTAAACACCCATGTGGCTGACTCCTGCTGTCTCCCTCTGACTTCCCTTGTCTCCTCTCTTCCTCCATCTCTCTCTACGTCTTCTTTTTCTTCCCTCTTATCAGTCTTTGATTCGTCTGGCCTCGTCCGTCTGACCTGGTGAAAATCAAAGAGGTGACAGGATATTTCATGTATTTATGCCTTTGTCTAACTCGGCGCTGCGCTCAGTAAATGTTGCTGGAATTAGCATAAGTGTTGCATGATGCAGAAGAAGAGAGGCGAAGGAGAGAGGTGAAGGAGAGGCCAGAGTGGGTGGCAGAGACATATAGTGACTGTGTGTGTGTGACTGGAACTAATGTCTATAGTGACTGGAACTAATGTCTATAGTGACTGGAGCTTATGTCTATAGTGACTGGAACTCATGTCTATAGTGACTGGAACTAATGTCTATAGTGACTGGAACTAATGTCTATAGTGACTGGAACTAATGTCTATAGTGACTGGAACTAATGTCTATAGTGACTGGAACTAATGTCTATAGTGACTGGAACTAATGTCTATAGTGACTGGAACTAACGTCTATAGTGACTGGAACTAATGTCTATAGTGACTGGAACTAATGTCTATAGTGACTGGAACTAATGTCTATAGTGACTGGAACTAACGTCTATAGTGACTGGATCTAATGTCTATACATCTATAGTGACTGGAACTAACGTCTATAGTGACTGGAACTAATGTCTATAGTGACAGAAACTAAAGTTTAATATTTTACAGATCCACAACTCAACAGTCCTTCTCTCTATAACTGAAATACAGCGCTCTGCAGTCCAATAAGTCAACAGTCCTTCTCTCTACGTTATTACCACGTTATTACCACGTTATTACCACGTTATTACCACGTTATTACCACGTAAGGACCAACAGTCCTTCTCTCTACGTTATTACCACGTTATTACCACGTTATTACCACGTTATTACCACGTTATTACCACGTAAGGACCAACAGTCCTCCTCTCTACGTTATTACCACGTTATTACCACGTAAGGACCAACAGTCCTTCTCTCTATAACTGAAATACAGCGCTCTGCAGTCCAATAAGTCAACAGTCCTTCTCTCTACGTTATTACCACGTTATTACCACGTTATTACCACGTTATTACCACGTAAGGACCAACAGTCCTTCTCTCTATAACTGAAATACAGCGCTCTGCAGTCCAATAAGTCAACAGTCCTTCTCTCTACGTTATTACCACGTTATTACCACGTTATTACCACGTAAGGACCAACAGTCCTTCTCTCTATAACTGAAATACAGCGCTCTGCAGTCCAATGTCTGTTTATATATGACAGGCCATTGAACAATTCTTAAGTTATTACTATGTTAGTTTACCATGTTATTACCATGTTATTACATGGTAGTTTACCATGTTATTACATGGTAGTTTACCATGTTATTACCATGTTATTACCATGTTATTACCATGTTATTACCATGTTAGTTTACCACGTTATTACCATGTTATTACCATGTTATGACCATGTGATGACCATGTGATGACCATGTGATTACCATGTGATTCTCATGTTATTCTCATGTTATTACCATGTTATTACCATGTTATTCTCATGTTATTACCATGTTATTACCATGTTATTCTCATGTTATTCTCATGTTATTCTCATGTTATTCTCATGTTATTACATGTTAGTTTACCATGGTATTACCACGTTATTACCAGATGTTGAGCTGGTTAACTGACCCTGGCCTCCTCTGTCTCTCTCTACAGGGTGACACCAGACACAGCGAATGATGCGTGAATACAAGTTAGTCGTCCTGGGCTCTGGAGGCGTGGGCAAGTCTGCTCTGGTAAGTCGTCCCTCTCTCTCCATCTGTCTTCAACCCCCCCCCCCCCCTTTGGGTTGCACAGGGCCGTAGGTTACCGAAATAGAACCTAGTTCCTCCTACTGGTTTCTTAAGGCTGTAGTATTCAGTACAGTGCTTGGTTAAGTTCCATAGATTACCTCGGGACCGGTGACGGTCCATGGACCTGGGGTTGAGAAACACTACTGGAACACAGCGTTTCTCCATCCTGGATCTGGGAACCCAACAAGGGGCGTATGTTTCTGCCCCTCAACCTGGTCCTGGGGACCCACATGTCTCTGCCCCTCAACCTGGTCCTGGGGACCCAATGAGGGGCGCATGTCTCTGCCCCTCAACCTGGTCCTGGGGACCCAACGAGGGGCACATGTCTCTGCCCCTCAACCTGGTCCTGGGGACCCACATGTCTCTGCCCCTCAACCTGGTCCTGGGGACCCAATGAGGGGCGCATGTCTCTGCCCCTCATCCTGGACCTGGGGACCCAACGAGAGGCGCATGTCTCTGCCCCTCAACCTGGTCCTGGGGACCCAACGAGGGGCACATGTCTCTGCCCCTCAACCTGGTCCTGGGGACCCAACGAGGGGCACATGTCTCTGCCCCTCAACCTGGTCCTGGGGACCCAACGAGAGGCGCATGTCTCTGCCCCTCAACCTGGTCCTGGGGACCCAACGAGGGGCACATGTCTCTGCCCCCCCAAATACTAACACAGTAGATTGAACTCATTTACACTACTGGAACACAGCGTTTAACACTCTGTCTCTGACCAGAGGAACTGGGTTGTATAGTCTCTGCAGGCCTGGCGGTCCCTCTCTCCCAGGAGACCCATGTCCTTAGCTGGGTCACAGAGGGGTTGTGAGAACGTCAGCTGTCATCGTTTAGCATTCCTTCTATCACTCTATTTCTCCATCCCTCCATCACTATATCCCTCCCCCTCCCTCCCTCCCTCCCTCCCCCCCACCCTCCCTCCACCCCTCCCCTCCCTTCCTCCCTCCCTCCCCCTCCCCCCTCCCCTCCCCTCCACCCCTCCCTCCCCCCTCCACCCCTCCCCTCCTCCCTCCCTCCACCCCTCCCTGTAGAGAACTCCATTGGTTCTAATTGGATCACTATAGAAGTGGTTGTGTAGAGAACTCCATTGGTTCTAATTGGATCCCTATAGAAGTGGTGGTGTAGAGAACTCCATTAGTTCTAATTGGATCACTATATAAGTGGTGGTGTAGAGAACTCCATTAGTTCTAATTGGATCACTATATAAGTGGTGGTGTAGAGAACTCCATTAGTTCTAATTGGATCACTATATACAGTGCCTTGCGAAAGTATTCGGCCCCCTTGAACTTTGCGACATTTTGCCACATTTCAGGCTTCAAACATAAAGATATAAAACTGTATTTTTTTGTGAAGAATCAACAACAAGTGGGACACAATCATGAAGTGGAACGACATTTATTGGATATTTCAAACTTTTTTAACAAATCAAAAACTGAAAAATTGGGAGTGCAAAATTATTCAGCCCCTTTACTTTCAGTGCAGCAAACTCTCTCCAGAAGTTCAGTGAGGATCTCTGAATGATCCAATGTTGACCTAAATGACTAATGATGATAAATACAATCCACCTGTGTGTAATCAAGTCTCTGTATAAATGCACCTGCACTGTGATAGTCTCAGAGGTCCGTTAAAAGTGCAGAGAGCATCATGAAGAACAAGGAACACACCAGGCAGGTCCGAGATACTGTTGTGAAGAAGTTTAAATCCGGATTTGGATACAAAAAGATTTCCCAAGCTTTAAACATCCCAAGGAGCACTGTGCAAGCAATAATATTGAAATGGAAGGAGTATCAGACCACTGCAAATCTACCAAGACCTGGCCGTCCCTCTAAACTTTCAGCTCATACAAGGAGAAGACTGATCAGAGATGCAGCCAAGAGGCCCATGATCACTCTGGATGAACTGCAGAGATCTACAGCTGAGGTGGGAGACTCTGTCCATAGGACAACAATCAAGTCGTATATTGCACAAATCTGGCCTTTATGGAAGAGTGGCAAGAAGAAAGCCATTTCTTAAAGATATCCATAAAAAGTGTCGTTTAAAGTTTGCCACACGCCACCTGGGAGACACACCAAACATGTGGAAGAAGGGGCTCTGGTCAGATGAAACCAAAATTGAACTTTTTGGCAACAATGCAAAACGTTATGTTTGGCGTAAAAGCAACACAGCTGAACACACCATCCCCACTGTCAAACATGTTGGTGGCAGCATCATGGTTTGGGCCTGCTTTTCTTCAGCAGGGACAGGGAAGATGGTTAAAATTGATGGGAAGATGGATGGAGCCAAATACAGGACCATTCTGGAAGAAAACCTGATGGAGTCTGCAAAAGACCTGAGACTGGGACGGAGATTTGTCTTCCAACAAGACAATGATCCAAAACATAAAGCAAAATCTACAATGGAATGGTTCAAAAATAAACATATCCAGGTGTTAGAATGGCCAAGTCAAAGTCCAGACCTGAATCCAATCAAGAATCTGTGGAAAGAACTGAAAACTGCTGTTCACAAATGCTCTCCATCCAACCTCACTGAGCTCGAGCTGTTTTGCAAGGAGGAATGGGAAAAAATGTCAGTCTCTCGATGTGCAAAACTGATAGAGACATACCCCAAGCGACTTACAGCTGTAATCGCAGCAAAAGGTGGCGCTACAAAGTATTAACTTAAGGGGGCTGAATAATTTTGCACGCCCAATTTTTCAGTTTTTGATTTGTTAAAAAAGTTTGAAATATCCAATAAATGTCGTTCCACTTCATGATTGTGTCCCACTTGTTGTTGATTCTTCACAAAAAAATACAGTTTTATATCTTTATGTTTGAAGCCTGAAATGTGGCAAAAGGTCGCAAAGTTCAAGGGGGCCGAATACTTTCGCAAGGCACTGTAAGTGGTGGTGTAGAGAACTCCATTAGTTCTAATTGGATCACTATATAAGTGGTGGTGTAGAGAACTCCATTAGTTCTAATTGGATCGAGAGAGAGAGAGAGAGAGAGAGAGAGAGAGAGAGAGCGAGAGAGAGACTCTTGTCAGAGTCCAGGCCACAGAGCGGTGCCTTGCCACAGCCCGTAACTAGGCAACGGGTGTAACAGTTACAGCGTGGGAACCAGGGCGCCACCGCGAGTGGGTTTCACACACAACCTCCCTTAGCTTTTTTTTTTCCCCCGGGACATGTGATTTACTGTAGAGAAAGGAACAGAGGACGAGGTGGAGCGTGAGCTAAAACCCCTCTCACAGAGACAGGGAACTCATGTGAAAAAAACTCTCACAGAGACAGGGAACTCATGTGAAATACCCTCTCACAGAGACAGGGAACTCATGTGAAATACCCTCTCACAGAGACAGGGAACTCATGTGGAAAACCCCTCTCACAGAGACAGGGAACTCATGTGAAAAACCCCTCTCACAGAGACAGGGAACTCATGTGGAAAACCCCTCTCACAGAGACAGGGAACTCATGTGGAAAACCCCTCTCACAGAGACAGGGAACTCATGTGGAAAACCCCTCTCACAGAGACAGGGAACTCATGTGGAAAACCCCTCTCACAGAGACAGGGAACTCATGTGGAAAACCCCTCTCACAGAGACAGGGAACTCATGTGGAAAACCCCTCTCACAGAGACAGGGAACTCATGTGATCCAGCTTCCCGAATCAGAACCATTCCAGATTTCCCCAGGACCAGATTGTGGCTGTAATGAAGAGCAGATAGTATAATCTTTACAGCCCTGTTTGGACCTGACCGGTCCCCATGGAGGGAAGGAAGGAAGGGTAGAGAGGTAAAGGGGGTGGGAGGAAGGAAGGAAGGAAGGAAGGAAGGAAGGAAGGAAGGAAGGAAGGAAGGAAGGAAGGGTAGAGAGGTAAAGGGGGTGGGAGGAAGGAAGGAAGGAAGGAAGGAAGGAAGGAAGGAAGGAAGGAAGGAAGGAAGGAAGGAAGGAAGGAAGGAAGGGTAGAGAGGTAAAGGGGGTGGGAGGAAGGAAGGAAGGAAGGGAGGAAGGAAGGAAGGAAGGGTAAAGGGGGTGGGAGGAAGGAAGGAAGGGTAAAGGGGGTGGGAGGAAGGAAGGAAGGAAGGGAGGAAGGAAGGAAGGGTAAAGGGGGGTGTGAGGGAGGGAGATTCTGTCAGACTTTGTCTCTGACTGTTTATCTCAGGAAGACAAAAATAATGGTGTTGCACAAAAAAAAAAAAAAAAGTCCAGTTGCCATGACAACAAATACAAATTCCATCTAGACACTGTTGCCTTAGAGCACACAATGAAACTATACATACCTCGGCCTAAACATCAGCACCAAGGGTAACTTCCACAGCGCTGTGAACCATCTGAGAGACAAGGCAAGAAGGGCCTTCTACGCCATCAAAAGGAACATCAAATTCAACATACCAGTTAGGATTTGGCTAAAAATAATTTATATATATATATATATATATATATATCACTAATTTGTAGAGCCCATTTCCCTTTATGTTTGTGAGGTCTGGGGTCTGCTCACCAACCAAGAATTCACAAAATGGGACAAATACCAAATTGAGACTCTGCATGCAGAATTCTGCAAAAACATCCTCCGTGTACAACGTAGAACACCAAATAATGCATGCAGAGCAGAATTAGGCCGATACCCACTAATGATCAAAATCCAGAAAGAAGACGTTAAATTCTACAACCACCTAAAAGGAAGCGATTCCCAAACCTTCCATAACAAAGACATCACCTACAGAGAGATGAACCTGGAGAAGAGTCCCCTAAGCAAGCTGGTCCTGGGGCTCTGTTCACAAACACAAACCCACCCCACAGAGCCCCAGGACAGCAGCACAATTAGACCCAACCAAATCATGAGAAAACAAAAAGATAATTACTTGACACATTGGAAAGAATTAACAAAAAAACAGAGCAAACTAGAATGCTATTTGTCCCTAAACAGAGAGTACACAGTGGCAGAATACCTGTCCACTGTGACTGACCCAAACTTAAGGAAAGCTTTGACTATGTACAGACTCAGTGAGCATAGCCTTGCTATTGAGAAAGGCCGCCGTAGGCAGACATGGCTCTCAAGAGAAGACAGGCTATGTGCTCACTGCCCACAAAATGAGGTGGAAACTGAGCTGCACTTCCTAACCTCCTGCCCAATGTATGACCATATTAGAGAGACATATTTCCCTCAGATTACACAGATCCACAAAGAATTCGAAAACAAATCCAATTTTGAAAAACTCCCATATCTACTGGGTGAAATACCACAGTGTGCCATCACAGCAGCAAGATTTGTGACCTGTTGCCACAAGAAAAGGGCAACCAGTGAAGAACAAACACCATTGTAAATACAACCCATATTTATGTTGATTTATTCTCCCTTTTGTACTTTAACTATTTGCACATCATTACAACACCGTATAGAGACATAATATGACATTTGAAATGTCTTTATTCTTTCAAAACTTATGTGAGTGTTAATGTTTACTGGACATTTATAATGTTTGAGAGAGATGAGTGAATGAGAGGATTTTTTATTTATTTAACCTTTATTTAACTAGTCAAGTCATTTAAGAACAAATTCTTATTTAGAAAGACTGCCTACCCCCCCGGGGGCCAAACCCGGACGACGCTGGGCCAATTGTGCGCCGCCCCTATGGGACTTCCAATCACGGCCGGTTGGGATACAGCCTGGAATCGAACCAGGGGCTGTAGTGACGCCACTAGCACTGAGACGCAGTGTCTTAGACCGCTGCGCCACTCGGGAGGATGAAGTGCTAACACCAGTCTTTCCTCTGCCAGGCTGGTCTTTCCTCTACCAGGCTGGTCTCTCCTCTGCCAGGCTGGTCTCTCCTCTGCCAGGCTAGTCTTTCCACTGTCAGGCTGGTCTTTCATTTGCCAGGCTGGTCTCTCCTCTGCCAGGCTGGTCTCTCCTCTGCCAGGCTGGTCTCTCCTCTACCAGGCTGGTCTCTCCTCTGCCAGGCTGGTCTCTCCTCTGCCAGGCTGGTCTTTCCACTGTCAGGCTGGTCTTTCCTCTGCCAGGATGGTTTTTCCACTGTCATCCTCTGGGTTAGGCTTTCCTCTCTCTGGCCGTCTTTCTCTCTCTCTCTCTGGCTGTCTCTCTCTCTCTCTCTCTCTCTCTCTCTCTCTCTCTCTCTCTCTCTCTCTCTCTCTCTCTCTCTCTCTCTCTCTCCATGTCACTAGTAAGAAGCTCTGGTTTGCTCTATGAATTAATCTGGGTAAAGAATCCCAGGCTTCTGACGAGGGAGGGGCTGAAAAGCAATGATCTAATTTCAATGAGATCCTTTTTCCTCCTCCTGTCTTCCGTCTCTCTCTCTCCCTTTCTTTTCACCTCTCTCTCCTTCTCCAAAGATCTTCTGGGTAAATGCCTCCAGTGCCCTAGAATAGGTCTCACACTCACTCCCCTTATGTCGCAAACGGCACCCTGTAGAGTGCACTATACTGTCTAAGGAATAGGGTGTCATTGGGTCCTGGGCTAAAGTAGTGCACTATATATAGGGTGTCATTGGGTCCTGGGCTAAAGTAGTGCACTATATATAGGGTGTCATTGGGTCCTGGGCTAAAGTAGTGCACTATATATAGGGAATAGGGTGTCATTGGGTCCTGGGCTAAAGTAGTGCACTATGTAGGGAATAGGGTGTCATTTGGGACTCCCCCTCCCCATCTGCACCCCTACATATGAGCTCCGGCAGTTCCACTGGTGATTAGATTGATTTGTATTAATTAATTACAAATGAGAGAGAGAGAGAGAACTTCATGTCTTCACAGACGCAAACACACACTTCGAAGAGAGGAGATACCAGAGAGTTCGAGACATGTTGACGAAGTGTGTGTGCGCGTTTGTTTGCGTGTCTGAAGGGAAGAGTGGGATTTAATCTGATCACTGGTGTGAGTTCTGAGTCTGGAGGGAAGAGTGGGATTTAATCTGATCACTGGTGTGAGTTCTGAGTCTGGAGGGAAGAGTGGATTTAATCTGATCACTGGTGTGAGTTCTGAGTCTGGAGGGAAGAGTGGAAATGTGTTTATGGGTTAATGTGTGTGTTTAGGACTATGTGATCAGCACACATGTACGTGAGTGTGTTGAGGCCAGCTGACTGGCTAGCTGGCTGGCTGACTGGCTGGCTGGCTGGCATCCAGAGGGCCTGCCAGCAGAGCAGTGGCTAGGTGGCTGGGCTGTGTGCCTGCTTGTCTCTGACCAGAGTGCTGCTACTCTGTCTGGCTGGGACCAGGGGGTTGGTTCTGACCAGGGGGTTGGTTCTGACCAGAGTGCTGCTACTCTGTCTGACTGGGACCAGGGGGTTGGTTCTGACCAGAGTGCTGCTACTCTGTCTGACTGGGACCAGGGGGTTGGTTCTGACCAGGGGGTTGGTTCTGACCAGGGGGTTGTTACTCTGTCTGGCTGGGACCAGGGGGTTGGTTTGTCTCTCCTGTGGCCCAGTAGCAAGCTGCTGCACGACCTGCTCTCAAGTGGGATTGGACGGCTGGAACAGAGGAGGGTGACATAATGTGTTTGGAGTTTTTTATAGAGAGAGAAACTGCTGGGGTCCCAAGTTAAGGACTGTCAGGTGACTCTCCCCTCTATGGTATACATGGTAGTTCTATGTTAATAGTTCTATGTTAATGTCTGTCAGGTGACTCTCCCCTCTATAGTATACATGGTAGTTCTATGTTAATAGTTCTATGTTAATGTCTGTCAGGTGACTCTCCCCTCTATAGTATACATGGTAGTTCTATGTTAATAATTCTATGTTAATGTCTGGTCAGAAACAACCCCCTGGTCCCAGCCAGACAGAGTAGCAGCACTCTGGTCAGAACCAACCCCCTAGTCCCAGTCAGACAGAGTAACAACCCCCTGGTCAGAACCAACCCCCTGGTCAGAACCAACCCCCTGGTCCCAGTCAGACAGAGTAGCAGCACTCTGGTCAGAACCAACCCCCTGGTCACAGCCAGACAGAGTAGCAGCACTCTGGTCAGAACCAACCCCCTGGTCACAGCCAGACAGAGTAGCAGCACTCTGGTCAGAACCAACCCCCTGGTCAGAACCAACCCCCTGGTCCCAGTCAGACAGAGTAGCAGCACTCTGGTCAGAACCAACCCCCTGGTCACAGCCAGACAGAGTAGCAGCACTCTGGTCAGAACCAACCCCCTGGTCAGAACCAACCCCCTGGTCCCAATCAGACAGAGTAGCAGCACTCTGGTCAGAACAAACCCCCTGGTCAGAACCAACCCCCTGGTCCCAGTCAGACAGAGTAGCAGCACTCTGGTCAGAACAAACCCCCTGGTCAGAACCAACCCCCTGGTCCCAGTCAGACAGAGTAGCAGCACTCTGGTCAGAACCAACCCCCTGGTCAGAACCAACCCCCTGGTCACAGACAGACAGAGTAGCAGCACTCTGGTCAGAACCAAACCCCTGGTCACAGCCAGACAGAGTAACAACCCCCTGGTCAGAACCAACCCCCTGGTCCCAGTCAGACAGAGTAGCCCTCACATATTGTAACGTCCTCACTCTCACTGTTTGCCTGTGTTCTTCAGTCTCCTGACGTCCGTTAATCCCAGTCAGCTCAGTGTGTTCTTCAGTCTCCCGACGTCCATTAATCCCAGTCAGCTCAGTGTGTTCTTCAGTCTCCTGACGTCCGTTAATCCCAGTCAGCTCAGTGTGTTCTTCAGTCTCCTGACGTCTGTTAATCCCAGTCAGCTCAGTGTGTTCTTCAGTCTCCTGACGTCCATTAATCCCAGTCAGCTCAGTGTGTTCTTCAGTCTCCTGACGTCCGTTAATCCCAGTCAGCTCAGTGTGTTCTTCAGTCTCCTGACGTCTGTTAATCCCAGTCAGCTCAGTGTGTTCTTCAGTCTCCTGACGTCTGTTAATCCCAGTCAGCTCAGTGTGTTCTTCAGTCTCCTGACGTCCATTAATCCCAGTCAGCTCAGTGTGTTCTTCAGTCTCCTGACGTCTGTTAATCCCAGTCAGCTCAGTGTGTTCTTCAGTCTCCTGACGTCCGTTAATCCCAGTCAGCTCAGTGTGTTCTTCAGTCTCCTGACGTCCGTTAATCCCAGTCAGCTCAGTGTGTTCTTCAGTCTCCTGACGTCTGTTAATCCCAGTCAACTCAGTGTGTTCTTCATTCTCCTGACGTCCGTTAATCCCAGTCAGCTCAGTGTGTTCTTCAGTCTCCTGACGTCCATTAATCCCAGTCAGCTCAGTGTGTTCTTCATTCTCCTGACGTCCGTTAATCCCAGTCAGCTCAGTGTGTTCTTCAGTCTCCTGACGTCCATTAATCCCAGTCAGCTCAGTGTGTTCTTCATTCTCCTGACGTCTGTTAATCCCAGTCAGCTCAGTGTGTTCTTCAGTCTCCTGACGTCTGTTAATCCCAGTCAGCTCAGTGTGTTCTTCAGTCTCCTGACGTCTGTTAATCCCAGTCAGCTCAGTGTGTTCTTCATTCTCCTGACGTCTGTTAATCCCAGTCAGCTCAGTGTGTTCTTCAGTCTCCTGACGTCCGTTAATCCTGTTGTTAAACAGCTTCATGTTTTACATCCTTTTCTTCCTGTCCTCGTCTGAGGATAACAGGTCTTCTGCATGACTCAGTGTCTGCTCCCAAATGTCACCCTATTCTCTATATATTGCACCTCTTGGCTCTGGTCAAAAGTAGTGCACTATATAGGGAATAGGGTGCCATTCGGGACACAACAGTGTGTATTTCTGTATATTAAAGACAATCACGAGCCACCTGTTGAGATGAATTTACTTAGGCTGTGTGGGCGTCTAGAATGGGAATCTGCCTCACAGCCTGCAACCTTCTACAATCTCATTTATTAACTCACCTTCTCTTCTCTCTCTCTCTCCTTTATCTCTCTCTCTTTTATCTCTCTCTTTCTCTCTTTTCTCTCTCTCTCTCTCTCTTTTGTCTCTACAGACTGTACAGTTTGTTCAGGGGATTTTCGTGGAGAAATATGACCCGACAATAGAAGACTCGTACAGAAAGGTAAGTCAAGATTTGCTATCTTCCCTTGACATCATCATTAGTGACCCCCTGACCCTGTGACATCATCATTTAGTGACCCCCTGACCCTGTGACATTGGTGACCCCCTAGCCCTGTGACATCATCATTAGTGGCCCCCTGGCCCTGTGACATCATCATTTAGTGACCCCCCCTGACCCTGTGACATCATCATTAGTGGCCCTCTGGCTTTGTGACATCATCATTGGTGGCCCCCTGGCCCTGTGTTTAGTAGCTTTTCAGTCAAAAGTAGTGCACTATGTAGGTAATACGGGGACATTGGACGTAAATACATTTAACTCTGCTGCTGTCTGTGTCGTCTCCATGGTTACAGAGCACTAGGTGTTTGGTAGGCTATTCAGTGAGCTGAAACACAATGTAGCAGATTGGAATATAATGGAGATACTGTCAAATTTCAATTAAACCCCCATTCTCAAATAGCTGCCTGTCCCTTTAATAGCCAGGCAACAGCATACAGGACTGTTGTAGAGGTACTGAGACAGGACTGTTGTAGAGGTACTGAGACAGGACTGTTGTAGAGGTACTGAGACAGGACTGTTGTAGAGGTACTGAGACAGGACTGTTGTAGAGGTACTGAGACAGACAGGACTGTTGTAGAGGTACTGAGACAGACAGGACTGTTGTAGAGGTACTGAGACAGGACTGTTGTAGAGGTACTGAGACAGACAGGACTGTTGTAGAGGTACTGAGACAGACAGGACTGTTGTAGAGGTACTGAGACAGGACTGTTGTAGAGGTACTGAGACAGGACTGTTGTAGAGGTACTGAGACAGGACTGTTGTAGAGGTACTGAGACAGGACTGTTGTAGAGGTACTGAGACAGACAGGACTGTTGTAGAGGTACTGAGACAGATAGGACTGTTGTAGAGGTACTGAGACAGATAGGACTGTTGTAGAGGTACTGAGACAGACAGGACTGTTGTAGAGGTACTGAGACAGGACTGTTGTAGAGGTACTGAGACAGACAGGACTGTTGTAGAGGTACTTAGACAGACAGGACTGTTACAGAGGTACTGAGACAGACAGGACTGTTGTAGAGGTACTGAGACAGACAGGACTGTTGTAGAGGTACTGAGACAGACGGGACTGTTGTAGAGGTACTGAGACAGACGGGACTGTTGTAGAGGTACTGAGACAGACGGGACTGTTGTAGAGGTACTGAGACAGACGGGACTGTTGTAGAGGTACTGAGACAAACGGGACTGTTGTAGAGGTACTGAGACAGACGCGACTGTTGTAGAGGTACTGAGACAGACAGGACTGTTGTAGAGGTACTGAGACAGACAGGACTGTTGTAGAGGTACTGAGACAGACAGGACTGTTGTAGAGGTACTGAGACAGACAGGACTGTTGTAGAGGTACTGAGACAGACAGGACTGTTGTAGAGGTACTGAGACAGACAGGACTGTTGTAGAGGTACTGAGACAGACAGGACTGTTGTAGAGGTACTGAGACAGACAGGACTGTTGTAGAGGTACTGAGACAGACAGGACTGTTGTAGAGGTACTGAGACAGACAGGACTGTTGCGGAGGAGAGACGTTCTTCCTACACTAAAGGAGAGGAGGGTAGCAGCTAAAACATGGATAGGAAGTGGAAATCCCGTCTGTTTGACCAGGATTGTCATTACAGTGCAGCTGTTTCCTTTAGGGGTCAATGCTGTTGACAGATAGTGACCCCGGCTTTATGTAAAGGGGTTTTTCAACGCGTCAGCAGAGTGACTGTAGTCAAGTGGCTGGTCCCAGATCTGTTTGTGTCGACTCCCTGCCGTTCATTGAGTTGGCGAGACGGATCACAAACAGACCTGGGATCAGGCTTTAGATGGGTCCAGTCCTAGAGAGCCTTCTCAGTCAGATCTGTTTTGTGTCGACTCCCTGCGTTCATTGAGACTGTAAGAGTTGGCGAGATGGATCACAAACAGATCTGGGATCAGGCTGTAGATGGGTCCAGTCCTAGAGCCTTCTCAGTCAGATCTGTCGTGAGTCCTCACTGTCCAGTGGCTGAACCAGCGGCCTCACAGCGGGCTTCCCCTCTCACTGGTCATAAATGGAACGACCGCCCCATCCACCCCCCCAATTAGGAACCTGGTGGAAGTAATGGACTGAACCAAGGCGTGGGCCCAGCGGGGGTGGAGGAGGGTAATTACAGTGGAAGTCACTGGAAGTTACAGGCCTGGAAGTCACTGAGAGGGGTTTTGGGTCAAGGTGGAGGGAGGGAGGAGCGATAGGAGAATGGAATTGTTTCAGATGTACATCTAATAATGTCTCTGTCTCTCTCTCTGTCTCTCTCCCTGTCTCTCTCTGTCTCTGTCTCTGTCTCTCTGTCTCTCTCTCTCTCTGTCTCCCTCTCTCTCTCTCTCTCTGTCTCTCTCTCTCTCTGTCCTCTCTCTCTGCCCTCTCTCTGTCTCTCTCTGTCTCTCTCTGTCTCTCTGTCTCTCTCTGTCTCTCTCTGTCTCTCTCTCTCTGCAGCAAGTGGAGGTGGACGGGCAGCAGTGTATGCTGGAAATTCTGGACACTGCAGGGACGGTAAGAGACCTACAGGAGGAGGAGTTATGGTAGACCTACAGGAGGAGGAGTTATGGTAGACCTACAGGAGGAGGAGGAGGAGTTATGGTAGACCTACAGGAGGAAGAGGAGGAGTTATGGTAGACCTACAGGAGGGGTGGAGGAGGAGAAGGGGGTGAATGGGTTATGGTAGACCTACAGGAGGAGGAGGAGGAGTTATGGTAGACTTACAGGAGG
>NC_048579.1:74890789-74898289 GCF_013265735.2 Oncorhynchus mykiss | reverse complement strand
GTGATCAGCCTCCTCCTCCACACTATCTTCAGTATCTCTACTGTGATCAGCCTCCTCCTCCACCACCACACTGTCTTCAGTATATATACTGTGATCAGCCTCCTCCTCCACACTATCTTCAGTATCTCTACTGTGATCAGCCTCCTCCACCACACTGTCTTCAGTATCTCTACTGTGATCAGCCTCCTCCACCTCCACCACACTTTCTTCAGTATCTCTACTGTGATCAGCCTCCTCCACACTGTCTTCAGTATCTCTACTGTGATCAGCCTTCTCCTCCTCCCCCACACTGTCTTCAGTATCTCTACTGTGATCAGCCTCCTCCTCCACACTATCTTCAGTATCTCTACTGTGATCAGCCTCCTCCTCCACACTGTCTTCAACATCTCTACTGTGATCAGCCTCCTCCTCCACACTATCTTCAGTATCTCTACTGTGATCAGCCTCCTCCTCCACACTATCTTCAGTATATATACTGTGATCAGCCTCCTCCTCCACACTGTCTTCAGTATCTCTACTGTGATCAGCCTCCTCCACACTGTCTTCACTATCTCTACTGTGATCAGCCTTCTCCTCCTCCCCCACACTGTCTTCAGTATCTCTACTGTGATCAGCCTCCTCCACCTCCTCCACACTGTCTTCAGTATCTCTACTGTGATCAGCCTTCTCCTCCTCCCCCACACTGTCTTCAGTATCTCTACTGTGATCAGCCTCCTCCTCCACACTGTCTTCAGTATCTCTACTGTGATCAGCCTCCTCCACACTGTCTTCAGTATCTCTACTGTGATCAGCCTTCTCCTCCTCCCCCACACTGTCTTCAGTATCTCTACTGTGATCAGCCTCCTCCACCTCCTCCACACTGTCTTCAGTATCTCTACTGTGATCAGCCTTCTCCTCCTCCCCCACACTGTCTTCAGTATCTCTACTGTGATCAGCCTCCTCCACCTCCTCCACACTGTCTTCAGTATCTCTACTGTGATCAGCCTCCTCCTCCTCCACCACACTGTCTTCAGTATCTCTACTGTGATCAGCCTCCTCCACCACACTGTCTTCAGTATCTCTACTGTGATCAGCCTCCTCCACCACACTGTCTTCAGTATCTCTACTGTGATCTAACATCTTGTTAACTCAGTTGGAATGGTACTGAGGCTCACCCCATCCAAGCCAGGTGATGGAAGTGTGCAGGGCAAATATTTACACAAGATAAAGAGAAAAGCATTGGATGGATCCTTGCCCATGTTATCATTCCTAATGACCAGGCTATAGATGAGATCCTTGCACATGTTATCATCCCTAATGACCATGCTTTAGATGGGATCCTTGCCCATGTTATCATCCCTAATGACCAGGCTATAGATGGGATCCTTGCCCATGTTATCATCCCTAATGACCAGGCTATAGATGGGATCCTTGCCCATGTTATCATCCCTAATGACCAGGCTATAGATGAGATCCTTGCACATTTTATCATTCCTAATGACAAAGCTATAGATGGGATCCTTGCCCATGTTATCATCCCCAATGACAAGGCTATAGATGGGATCCTTGCCCATGTTATCACCACAAATGAAGTCTTTAGATTGGATCCTTGCACATGTTATCACCACTAATGGAGTCTTTAGATTGGATCCTTGCACATGTTATCACCTCTAATGACAAGTCTTTAGATTGGATCCTTGCCCATGTTATCACCCCCTAATGACAAGTCTTTAGATTGGATCCTTGCCCATGTTATCACCCCCTAATGACGTCTTTAGATTGGAGCCTTGCCCATGTTATCACCACTAATGACATCTTTAGATTGGTTCCTTGCCCATGTTATCACCCCCTAATGACAAGTCTTTAGATTGGATCCTTGCCCATGTTATCACCCCCTAATGACAAGTCTTTAGATTGGATCCTTGCCCATGTTATCACCCCCTAATGACAAGTCTTTAGCTTCCTGTATGTCTCTCTCTCCTCCACAGGAACAATTCACAGCCATGAGAGATCTGTACATGAAGAATGGCCAGGGCTTTGCGCTAGTGTACTCCATCACAGCCCAGTCCACCTTCAACGATCTGCAAGACCTACGAGAACAGATCCTCCGAGTCAAAGACACTGACGATGTAAGTTATCACACACACATGAATACATACACACACACACACACACATGCAGGGATGCACGCATGAATACACACATACACACACACACACACAGACACACACACACACACACACACACACACACACATGAATACATACACACACACACACACACACACACGCATGAATACATACACACACACACACACACATGCAGGGATGCACGCATGAATACATACACACACACATGAATACATACACACACACACACATGAATGCATACACACACACACGCATTAATACATACACACACACACACACACACGCATGAATACATACACACATGCATGAATACACACACACACATGAATACATACACACACACATGAATACATACACACACACATGAATACAGACCACCTCTCCATGTCTAGAGACTAGAGGGAGGTTACAGACCAACTCTCCATGTCTAGAGACTAGAGGGTTACAGACCAACTCTCCATGTCTAGAGACTAGAGGGTTACAGACCAACTCTCCATGTCTAGAGACTAGAGGGAGGTTACAGACCAACTCTCCATGTCTAGAGACTAGAGGGATTACAGACCAACTCTCCATGTCTAGAGACTAGAGGGAGGTTACAGACCAACTCTCCATGTCTAGAGACTAGAGGGAGGTTACAGACCAACTCTCCATGTCTAGAGACTAGAGGGTTACAGACCAACTCTCCATGTCTAGAGACTAGAGGGAGGTTACAGACCAACTCTCCATGTCTAGAGACTAGAGGGAGGTTACAGACCAACTCTCCATGTCTAGAGACTAGAGGGTTACAGACCAACTCTCCATGTCTAGAGACTAGAGGGAGGTTACAGACCAACTCTCCATGTCTAGAGACTAGAGGGAGGTTACAGACCATCTCTCCATGTCTAGAGACTAGAGGGCTACAGACCAACTCTCCATGTCTAGAGACTAGAGGGAGGTTACAGACCAACTCTCCATGTCTAGAGACTAGAGGGTTACAGACCAACTCTCCATGTCTAGAGACTAGAGGGAGGTTACAGACCAACTCTCCATGTCTAGAGACTAGAGGGAGGTTACAGACCAACTCTCCATGTCTAGAGACTAGAGGGTTACAGACCAACTCTCCATGTCTAGAGACTAGAGGGAGGTTACAGACCAACTCTCCATGTCTAGAGACTAGAGGGAGGTTACAGACCATCTCTCCATGTCTAGAGACTAGAGGGCTACAGACCAACTCTCCATGTCTAGAGACTAGAGGGTTACAGACCAACTCTCCATGTCTAGAGACTAGAGGGTTACAGACCAACTCTCCATGACTAGAGGGTTACAGTCCAACTCTCCATGTCTAGAGACTAGAGGGTTACAGACCAACTCTCCATGTCTAGAGACTAGAGGGTTACAGACCAACTCTCCATGTCTAGAGACTAGAGGGTTATAGACCATCTCTCCATGTCTAGAGGGTTACAGTCCAACTCTCCATGTCTAGAGACTAGAGGGTTACAGACCAACTCTCCATGTCTAGAGACTAGAGGGTTACATACCAACTCTCCATGTCTAGAGACTAGAGGGTTACAGACCAACTCTCCATGTCTAGAGACTAGAGGGTTACAGACCAACTCTCCATGTCTAGAGACTAGAGGGTTATAGACCATCTCTCCATGTCTAGAGACTAGAGGGAGGTTACAGACCATCTCTCCATGTCAAGAGACTAGAGGGTTACAGACCAACTCTCCATGTCTAGAGACTAGAGGGTTACAGACCAACTCTCCATGTCTAGAGACTAGAGGGAGGTTACAGACCAACTCTCCATGTCTAAAGACTAGAGGGTTACAGACCAACTCTCCATGTCTAGAGACTAGAGGGAGGTTTCAGACCACCTCTCCATGTCTAGAGACTAGAGGGTTACATACCAACTCTCCATGTCTAGAGACTAGAGGTTTCAGACCAACTCTCCATGTCTTGAGACTAGAGGGTTACAGACCAACTCTCCATGTCTAGAGACACTCAGCTGTGTGTTTCATTTCATTCCTCTCTCTCACTAACTCAGCTGTGTGTTTCATTTCATTCCTCTCGCTCTACAGTAAACCAGGAGAGGACACTAACTCAGCTGTGTGTTTCATTCCATTCCTCTCTCTCTACAGTAAACCAGGAGAGGACACTAACTCAGCTGTGTGTTTCATTCCACTCCTCTCTCTGTCACTAACTCAGCTGTGTGTTTCATTCCACTCCTCTCTCTGTCACTAACTCAGCTGTGTGTTTCATTCCACTCCTCTCTCTGTCACTAACTCAGCTGTGTGTTTCATTCCACTCCTCTCTCTCTCACTAACTCAGCTGTGCTTGTGGAAACAGTAATCTCCTATAGAGCGTATGAATTCAACAACATAACAACCCTTCATAACTATCAAAGTGTTTAATGTGACCTAGAATAATATAACACTTTTCTCTCTCTCTCTCCCTCCCTATATTATCTCCCTCCCTATATTATCTCTCTCCCTATATTATCTCCCTCCCTATATTATCTCCCTCCCTATATTATCTCTCTCCCTATATTATCTCCCTCCCTATATTATCTCTCTCCCTATATTATCTCCCTCCCTATATTATCTCCCTCCCTATATTATCTCTCTCCCTATATTATCTCCCTCTCTATATTATCTCCCTCTCTATATTATCTCTCTCCCTATATTATCTCTCTCCCTATATTATCTCCCTCTCTATATTATCTCTCTCCCTATATTATCTCCCTCCCTATATTATCTCTCTCCCTATATTATCTCCCTCCCTATATTATCTCCCTCCCTATATTATCTCTCTCCCTATATTATCTCCCTCTCTATATTATCTCCCTCTCTATATTATCTCTCTCCCTATATTATCTCTCTCCCTATATTATCTCCCTCTCTATATTATCTCTCTCCCTATATTATCTCTCTCCCTATATTATCTCCCTCTCTATATTATCTCTCTCCCTATATTATCTCTCTCCCTATATTATCTCCCTCCCTATATTATCTCTCTCCCTATATTATCTCCCTCTCTATATTATCTCCCTCTCTATATTATCTCTCTCCCTATATTATCTCTCTCCCTATATTATCTCTCTCCCTATATTATCTCTCTCCCTATATTATCTCCCTCTCTATATTATCTCCCTCCCTATATTATCTCCCTCTCTATATTATCTCCCTCTCTATATTATCTCTCTCCCTATATTATCTCTCTCCCTATATTATCTCTCTCCCTATATTATCTCTCTCCCTATATTATCTCCCTCTCTATATTATCTCTCTCCCTATATTATCTCCCTCTCTATATTATCTCTCTCCCTATATTATCTCCCTCCCTATATTATCTCTCTCCCTATATTATCTCCCTCTCTATATTATCTCTCTCCCTATATTATCTCCCTCCCTATATTATCTCCCTCCCTATATTATCTCCCTCTCTATATTATCTCTCTCCCTATATTATCTCCCTCTCTATATTATCTCCCTCTCTATATTATCTCCCTCCCTATATTATCTCTCTCCCTATAATATCTCCCTCCCTATATTATCTCTCTCCCTATATTATCTCCCTCTCTATATTATCTCTCTCCCTATATTATCTCCCTCCCTATATTATCTCCCTCCCTATATTATCTCCCTCTCTATATTATCTCCCTCTCTATATTATCTCCCTCCCTATATTATCTCTCTCCCTATATTATCTCCCTCCCTATATTATCTCCCTCCCTATATTATCTCCCTCCCTATATTATCTCTCTCCCTATATTATCTCCCTCCCTATATTATCTCTCTCCCTATATTATCTCTCTCCCTATATTATCTCTCTCCCTATATTATCTCCCTCCCTATATTATCTCTCTCCCTATATTATCTCCCTCTCTATATTATCTCCCTCTCTATATTATCTCCCTCTCTATATTATCTCCCTCTCTATATGATCTCCCTCCCTATATGATCTCCCTCCCTATATTATCTCCCTATATTATCTCCCTCTCTATATTATCTCCCTCCCTATATTATCTCCCTCCCTATATTATCTCCCTCCCTATATTATCTCCCTCCCTATATTATCTCCCTCCCTATATTATCTCCCTCTCTATATTATCTCCCTCTCTATATTATCTCCCTCCCTATATTATCTCTCTCCCTATATTATCTCCCTCCCTATATTATCTCCCTCCCTATATTATCTCCCTCCCTATATTATCTCTCTCCCTATATTATCTCCCTCCCTATATGATCTCCCTCCCTATATTATCTCGCTCCCTATATTATCTCCCTCCCTATATGATCTCCCTCCCTATATTATCTCCCTCCCTATATTATCTCCCTCCCTATATTATCTCCCTCCCTATATGATCTCCCTCCCTATATTATCTCGCTCCCTATATTATCTCCCTCCCTATATTATCTCCCTCCCTATATGATCTCCCTCCCTATATTATCTCCCTCCCTATATGATCTCCCTCCCTATATTATCTCCCTCCCTATATGATCTCCCTCCCTATATGATCTCGCTCCCTATATTATCTCCCTCCCTATATTATCTCCCTCCCTATATTATCTCCCTCCCTATATGATCTCCCTCCCTATATGATCTCCCTCCCTATATTATCTCCCTCCCTATATTATCTCCCTCCCTATATGATCTCCCTCCCTATATGATCTCCCTCCCTATATGATCTCCCTCCCTATATGATCTCCCTCCCTATATGATCTCCCTCCCTATATTATCTCCCTCCCTATATGATCTCCCTCCCAATATGATCTCCCTCCCTATATGATCTCCCTCCCTATATGATCTCCCTCCCTATATGATCTCCCTCCCTATATGATCTCCCTCCCTATATTATCTCCCTCCCTATATGATCTCCCTCCCTATATGATCTCCCTCCCTATATTATCTCCCTCCCTATATGATCTCTCTCTCTATATTCTGTCTCCACTCTTTTTTACATTTCTGTCTCACACTTTCTCTGCCTCGCCATCTCCCTCTCTCTCTCCGGTCTCTCCCCCTCTCTCCGGTCTCTCCCTGCCTCTCTCCGGTCTCTCCCCCTCTCTCCGGTCTCCGGTCTCTCCGGTCTCTCCCTGCTTCCACTCTTTATTTACTCCTCCTCACCCCCTCCCTCCTCCTCCCCCTCCTCCCTCCTCCTCCCTCCCCCTCCTCCTCCTCCCTCCCCCTCCTCCCTCCTCCTCCCCCCTCCTCCCTCCTCTTCCCTCCCTCCCCCTCCTCCCTCCTCCTCCCCCCATCCTCCCCCATCACCCCTCCTCCTCTCCCCTCCCCCTCCTCCCTCCTCCTCCCCCCTCCTCCCCCCATCCTCCCCCATCACCCCTCCTCCTCTCCCCTCCCCCTCCTCCCCCCCATCCTCCCCCATCACCCCTCCCCC